>NW_028155853.1:15000-185000 GCF_963454915.1 Gymnoscopelus microlampas | reverse complement strand
GGAGAGAGACAGTTCCTCTCTCTGGCTCAACTGTTCTCCCTGTATCTAAACCAGGCTATTACGTAAACAGTGTAATCTTTCAAATCCATATACTGTAGGTGTGTACATTGTGACTGACCTGTGTTTATATTCACCATGGAGTATATAACTTGTCCTGCAGAGGTCTGGTCTGGAAAAGAAAAGAAAAAATAGTTGACACTAAACAACACAATAAGTGTGTGAACAGTATTGTTTATGTGAGTGATTTCCATGTGGTGTTGATTATAATAATTTAGCGTATTTGTGGGTTTTAAGTGTCACTGTACCTCTCCTGGTCCTGTGTCTATCTTCCTGCTTTACAGTCACATCAGTATATATCACATCTTTACTCCGTCTGTCTGTCCTACAGCCTGCAGCAGATAAACACATGGCATCAGCTTAAATAATAAAATACAATAAATTCAAGTTAGGTTGACTTTAGATCAGTGGCAAATAAAGCAATGTTTCTTAAGCAATGGAAATAACAAAATAATAAGTTAGCTGCCAGTACAAATAATAGTTTTTCTATAAAATCTGTTTACTGGAAAAGTATTTTCATTTCATATTTTTAGAGGCCTATGCTCTGGACAAGATCAAGGAGAGCTAGTCAGAAGAATGGATAACAGAGTCCAAACCTATAGACAACAAAAAGGAAACCCCCAAGAATAAAACCAAAGCGTTTTTTTCTACAGTGGTGCTCGTCTCAGAAATCACAAGAAGTTATATCACATCCTGTGGAATCTTACACTTCTCTTAATGACTGTATCTGTGGACATCATTGACATATACTGTACCTCTGCATTTCTTCCAGAGACACACACCCAGAATCAGCAGAGAGATGGAGACTCCAGCCCCCATCAGAGGGTAGAAATATGGAGGCAGAGAGACAGAGGAAGGGTCTGGTTGGTCGTTGTCTTTGGAGGCTGGAGAAACTTAAGCAGAATGAGACGTACATTCCTCATAAAAAAAGCTGTGTTATATATTTAGGCTTAAAGTTGAGAGTAAGCATCATATTTACGTATATCAGAGAGAGAGAGAGAGAGAGAGAGAGAGAGAGAGAGAGAGAGAGAGAGAGAGAGAGAGAGAGATACATTAATTAGCCTGAGTTTATCTATCAGTTATAGTATCCTGAGTGAAAGTGCTGAGATACCTGCTCTCGTTTGGATAAACTCAAGCAAACCCTGAGTGCTAATTTCTTTATCACATAATCAACCTTATTTTATTGACAATGAAAAAATACTAAAATGTGTGCAATACTTTGAATTAACCGGCTCAGTCCTATGTGGATTTTCCAATGAAAATTGCAAAGAATATTACATGCACGGACCACCCAACGACTCTGTTTACTCCCATAGCCACATCATGGTAAGCATTACCTATATATCAAAAGCCAATCCACCAGAATATGGAGCAGTTTCCACCCACTAACCATGGGCCATACCACCATGTCAGTCTTTATAACACAGGCCGTCCAGAGGCATTATCACTTTATGAGTACACAGTATATATGGCTATGGATACACTCCACTGCTGCTGCACTGCACTGGTAGCCAGTATAATACTGGTAGCCGACCTCACCTTGACAGCTACACTGTTTGGTCAACTGCCCTATTAACATCTAGTGAACTATATTATACCTCTATGCTAGTGAAGCTACAGTTTAAGCTTGCATTGATTGGTCAGCTCACTCAGCTGTAGCTGGAGACACACGGGGACTACAAATTTCACGCCCACTTACAGCGCCGCTACTCGAGGTCCGTTAGAACGATGAACTGCAGCTGCCAATGCATTCCCTATGAGAGGATATGAGTTAGCCTACTTTTAAAATGATCCTACATTAAAAGGAGAAGATATTGATTTAAATAAAAATATGTTTCCAAATGTATGTAGTGTCTTTGTCAACATATCTTCTTGTTTTCTTAATAGTTGATGTGTTTCACATTTAATTTGCCACTTTAATGGGTTACCCATAATGTTAACACGGCAGAGGGTAGACGGCAGACAGACAAGTAGTCGCATTTCAGTGACATCACTGTCTTTACGAGCTCCGAAGGTACATGAAAAATGTAAACGTGTGGGTTTACTGCTGTTGTATTAACTTGCCTGAATGCAAGTTGGGGAAATAACCCAACTAAATGGAGGAGTGACATATCCCGACATTTTCAACTACAGTACTTAGTGAATTCTCCAGGATAGTATTAATATACAAATAGTCTTGCAAGATGCTGTTTGGATAATTGTCCAAAATAAATAGCCTATAAAAATGATAGCCTACATGAGAGACACAAACGTATCTGGGTATTGAAAACCTCAAGGGATGAAACTTTAGATTTCAGATGCTAGAACTTTTGACACACTGATGGAGTATATTATAGTATATTGTGGGTAGTATATCGAGATGACAGGTATGGGACATTAAAAAGGATAAATTAAACAAATGGGACAGTTTATTAGAACCCAAATAGAGATTGCATTGAGAGCTGCAGTTCATCGTTCTAATGAACCTCGAGTAGCGGCGCTGTCTCAAAAGTGGGCGTGAAATTTGTAGTCCCCGTGTGTCTTAGCAGCTGACCAATCAGCACATCTCAGTCATTTTGTCCCCCCTTCTCCACAGGACAAAATTGTGGGTATGTGATACACAACTATCTCACCTCTTACACCCATCCAGCTCTCTGGTGACTTTCCAAGGTCAGAGATGTGACACTTGTAGAATCCTTCATCAGACTTGTGCACATTGTGGATGGTCATCTGTCCTGTAGACTCAGTTCTGATGAGGGATCCATCTTTATAGAAATGAGCTGGGAGGTCAGAGGATGTCTTCTGGGTCCTACAGCGCAGAGTGACATTAGTTCCTTCCATCACAGGAAGTGCAGGTCTCTCCAGGATCACAGCTCCATCTGATGATGAATGTTTAACGTGAAACTCATTAACAGACTGATTGAAAAAAAAAATACAGAAAACATCACAAAGTTGTTGATTAGTTGAACGTACCAGTCACAGTGATATTAACAGTGTTACTCTTTCCCTCTGAAGACTCACACCAGTAAACTCCACTTCCTGATAAGGGGAGCAAGGGACTGACAAAACATCCTGTGGTGTTCATTCTACCCCAGTCAAATGTACCACACTCTGAGGTGACGTTTGAGATATCGGTCCTCTTCAGTATCCAGACAGTAGAGTTGGACTGTCTGTCCTCACAGCTCAGAAATACAGACTCAAGTTTAAAGAATTGACATCTGTCAGGACCGAGTCTGAGAGAGACTGGGGACAGAGACAGAGAGGAGAGATGCCTGATTCCATTGATAGTTAATAGTAATTTGAGCACATCATGGTCAGTAGAAGTCAAACAGACTTACCTCTCAAAACATCACCACTGTTTTTAACTTCTGCTGAGACAATCACCATGGAATTAACTACTAGAGAGCGGGGGGAGGGGGACCAAAGGTGGGTGAGAGAGAGAGAGAGAGAGAGAGAGAGAGAGAGAGAGAGAGAGAGAGAGCGAGAGAGAGAGAGAGAGAGAGAGAGAGAGAAACAGCCATTTTCAGAATCAGAAAAAGTTATGTTTCCCACAATATGAATTTGTTTCAGTGAGGTTGGATCATTAAAGGAGTAGTTCACCAAAAAATGATACTTATTGTCTATCAATTACACATGCCATGAAGCATTGAATTCATGGAGATCTTTTTTGCTTTTGTCACATTCCAAAATTCAAATTATTGGCTTAGGAATGCAACAAAACAAAAAAATCTCCATGAATTCAATGCTTCATGGGGTGTGTAATTGATAGAAAATAAGTAATTGTTTTGGGTGAACTACTCCTTTAACTGAATAATGACAGTATGGAAACATTTACAAATAATTCACATATTAAAATATATATATATTAATGAAGTGCTTTCCATGGCATAGAAATAAAGACAAAATAAACAATGTTTAATAGTGGGACCGTTAATGTTAATGTTCATGTTCATGTTCATGTTAAAGGTCTAGGAGCCTAGGCCATTTTCTAGATGTTTGGGTTGTGTAGTTACTTTGCCATGATGTAACTCTGTAAATAAACAATAATTGCTCCATTGATTAGAAATTGATAATTCAAAATATGCTCCTCCTTGACTTTGTACATTGAAGAGGCTCTGGAGGCTCTCTTTTAGCCCGTAAACGAACGCAAACAAGGCTGATTCTGACAATATACAGTAAGGAACATCACCAAACCCGGTACAATTTGTTTTATTATTTTTGAGTATCTGGACTGTGTATATATATATATATATATATATATATATATATATATATATATATATATATATATATATATATTCTTTTTTCTATTTTACAATTCTATATTGTCAGAATCAGCTTTATTTGCGTTTGTTTACGGGCTTACAGTGAAGAGCTCCATGAACCTCCTCACTGTAGTCAACACACCTCAATGAGGAGAATATTTTGAATTATCAATGGAGCAATTATTTATTTCTTGCCCACCTACATCATGGCAAGGTAACTACACAGACCTACTCGCTACCAAAGTGTCCAAGCCTTTAACATGTTTTTTACACATTAGTGTCATAGTGTGATACATTTATTTTACACATAAAGATACACCCTGCCTTATCAAAGTTAATTTCTGAGACCCACTTTGATTTAAATCATTCCCCACACATCATCCAATTATAAACTGCTATGTTTAATTATCTTCTTAATCTTCATCTTCATCTTAATCTTAATTAGGCCTAATTTTAACCCTAACATAACAATTAATTGCATTGTGTGTTTGTACTCACAGACTAGAAGATAGAGTGATGTTTGTTCCATCCTGTGTTGCTTCTCACTCACTGACTGACTGGCAGACAGTTATGATAGAGTCACCCACTGACAGTCTCCTCCTACTGCTGTTGTGGCGAGAGCGGGTATTTGCTTCAAAATCTGGTTGGAACAGATACAGATACAGTTTAGATATTGAAACTTGGGCAGAAGTTAAACTGCTTTTTGAGGTGCGCTCTATCGAAGCCCCTCAACATGCAATTCCAATTTGGGGTTGAATGGATGTCGCATTCATGATACTAGTGTATTTTGTCAAAAATAGGCACACAAAACTTTTAAGCCAAAATGTGAAGCAGTCTGGTATAACGCCACCATGAGGCCAATTATTATTATTTATTGTTTTGAGGAGTAGGCAAAGGAGTGTACTGGGAGTGCCAGGCCTGGATCAAGGTCTCTCAGGGACGTAGAGCCTTTGTACTTCTCCTCCCGCCCAACACTCCCTGCTGACAAGTACTGCCCCTGCCCCTGCCCGTAGCAATACATGCAGAGACACCCTAGATTGTAATATAAAAAAAGAAAATCCCTGGATTTCTTGTTTCATGACAACTCCCCATATAGGTCATACCCTTTTCTGCTCGATTTTAGGCCATTTTGTGTTTTCTTTGTGTGATATAAAAATATGCCTCCTTTTTCTAAATAGTTGAACCCGGTAACGTCTTAAAGAAATACTCTATATATAGCCAAAACATGTTATGCATAGGCATTCATTAAATGATAGGAAAAATCTGATCACATGACCATAGAGATAATGTGTACCAATGTGCATGATGTTTGGACAAAATCTGTAGGAGCAAAATAAAAAAATGTGTAAATCGGCCTCCTGGTGGCGCTATAATAGGGCAATGTGAAAAGGGTTGCATGTCTTCCTCGGCCTAGTGGGAATGTGCGTGCAAAGTTTCACGGCAATCGGACGCTGCGTTTATGATTTGAGGCATTTTGTTCAAAACAAGCCACCCCTGCAAACTTGCCAAACAGATGCCATTGCCAATCTTAGCCTATCAGGCTGGATTCTGAAAAAAAATGACAGATTCGTGTTGATCACATGACTATAGAGATAATATGTACCGATTTGCGTGATGTTTGGACAAAATCTGTAGGAGTAATATCAAGAAATGTGTTTTGCAAAAACCGGCCTCCTGGTGGAGCTATAAAAGGCCAATGTGAAAAATGCAGGGCAGATGTTTTTCCTTGGCCTCTACCAGTACAGGGAGTGTGAGTGCAAAGTTTCACACAGGTCAGTCCAGTTATAGGTAAAAACGGGAATCGGCCTCTTATAGCACCATCATGAGGCCGATTTGAAAAATGTAGGGTAGCATTTCTTCCTCGACCTAGTGACAATGTGCGTGCATAGTTTCAATGTGCGTGCAATCGCACGCTGTGTTCATGATATGAGGCATTTTGTTCAAAACAGAGCACTCCTGCAAACATGTAAAGACCCATGTAAACCTTCTAGTTATATAGGCCAATAGCGCTAACTTCTAATTTATGCAAAATTATGGAGAGGATGGTGACAAAAAGGTTAACATATGAGTTGAAGAAGAGAGGCATGTTGGCAAGCTGCCAAAGTGGTTTCAGGAAAGGAAGAAACACTATGGATGCAGTGGTAAGGCTAGAAAATGAGAAAAGCAAAGCACAGGCAAATAGAGAGTCAGTAGTAGTTGTGTTCTTTGATATTGAAAAAGCTTATGATATGATGTGGAAGGAAGGATTGTTAATTAAGTTGTACAAGATGGGGGTTGGTGGTAGGGTTTTTAATTGGATAAAGATTTTTTTGTTTGGTAGGAAAATACAGGTAAGGATTGGGTCTGATTTGTCAGATAAATATCTGGTGGGGAATGGAACTCCTCAAGGAAGTGTCATTAGTCCATTATTGTTTATTTTAATGATAAATTATGTATTCTCTAAGGTGCCAAAAGGTATACGAAGGTCACTGTTTGCAGATGATGGGGCCTTGTGGAAAAGAGGAAGGAATATGACATGTAATTAGGAAAGTACAGAAAGCAATTGATGAGGTGACAGAGTGGGGTTTCATTTGGGGTGTAGATTTTCAGTGGAAAAAACACAGACTGTATTTTTCACAAGGAAAAGAATTGAGGAAGGGATGAAATTAAGGATGTATGGGAAGGAATTAGAAAGAGTAGGAACATTTAAATATTGGGAGTTATTTTTGATACAAGATTAACATGGGCAGAAGATAGAGGATAAGTGTAAAAAAGTAATACATGTGATGAGATGTTTGTCCGGTATGGAATGGGGAGCAAGTTGTTCATCACTGAAGACATTGTATGTAGCTTTGATTAGGGTCTGTAATAGATTATGGTAGTATAGTATATGGGTCAGCGGCTATATCTCTTTTAAAGAAGCTGGATGTGATTCAGGCACGGGCATTAAGGGTATGCAGTGGGGCAATAAAATCATCACCAGTGTCTGCATATGGGGTAGAAATGGAGAAAATACTATTGGAATTGAGAAGGAAGCAGCTGATGACGAATTATTGGGCAAATTTACAGGGACACAGGGATACTCACCCTACTAAACGAGTATTACAGGAATGCTGGGATTATGGGAAGTGTAAGAAGGTTAGCTTTGGTCGAGTGGGGAATGACATGGCAAAGGAATTTGGGGTGGATGGCATGAAGTTAAGTCCAACAGTAGAATATCCGGTGATGCCGCCATGGAGAATGGTGTGGCCAGAGGTAGATTGGCATTTGATGGAAACAAAGAGGAGAGAGAGAATGCAAGTAGACCTGGTTAAAGTATTTAACCAATATTTGTTAAATGAGTACAGTGAATTTGTACATGTGTATACAGATGGAGCAAAGCAACCTGAGACAGGAGTGACAGGGTTTGGGGTGGCAGTACCATCGAAGGGAGTTGGGATTAACAGAATGACATCTGACAGTCTAGGGGTGTATACTGTGGAGATGTTGGGGGTGTTGGTTGCACTAAGGTGGGTGGAAACAGTTAGGTTGAAGAAAGGACTTATATGTACAGATTCAGCTTCAGTTCTAGCTAGTTTGAGGTCATTTTACTTGAGTAACCGCCAAGGGTTATTGTATGAAGTCCTTCAGTCAGTCACAAGAATAGTACAGCAGAGGGAGGTCAGGTAAAATTTGTGTGGGTTCCAGCACATGTAGGGGTGAAGGGGAATGAGACAGCGGATGGGTTGGCTAAGAAGGCGTTAGAGAAAGGGATAGTAGAGATGAAGGTTAATTAGTAAAGCGGAAGTGTAGTATGGGAGGAAGTTAATAGAATGTGGTAAGGAAAATGGGATTGTGAGGTGAAAGGGAGACACTTATATAGTGTTCAGAAGAGTGTCAAAGTTAAAAGGGTGGGTAGTGGGAAGAAGAGAGACGAGATTAAAATTCCACTAAATGGAATATTAAAATTGATAGGAAAACATCTGTCTGGGTTATGTGAGGGTTGTCAGGAAGAGGAATCAGTGGAGCATGTTCTTATGAATTGTAGAGGGTATGGGACAGAGAGGGAGAAAATGAGGAATCAGATGAAGGACTTAGGGATGCAGGAATTTACCCTAAAGGGTTTATTAAGAATGGAAGGTAGGAAACATATTAGAGTGTTATTAGAGCTCTTAAGGGAAACAGGAGTGTATGATAGGATATAGAGTAGCTAAGTAGCTAAGTGTGTGTGTGTGTGTGTGTGTGTGTGTGCGTGTGCGTGTGCGTGTGCGTGTGCGTGTGCGTGTGTGTGTGTGTGTGTGGGTTGGGAGAGGGAATTAGATACAGTAGTTTTAAAGCAGTTTGTCTGATTCATATTATGGGCCAGAAGGTGGCGGTAATGCACCAAAAACTGGATGCCAACCGCCGTCAAATAAAAATAAGTAGAACCCCACAGACAGCCCAAGGGGTGTCTCCCAAAGAGTGCGATCAGCCTTCTTTTTAACTCCGAGTCCTCAGTTGTACAATGGCGTCGATAAATACTCCGTGGAGGAACACTAACACAACAGATATTTATTTGAACCATAAAACACAGAAGAGCAGCTCCACCGCAGAGGAATTCAACAGGCTGTATGCTGAACAAAGCTTGGATGGATTACTTTAGAGTAAGTAATGATTGCCGTAAACGTTATGCCAACTTGACATAATAATCCAACGTGTAATTGTACTTGGTTGCTTTAATGTTAGAGATTAATAAAGTTAGGGTAGTATACGATGTGTAGTTAGCTTCTGATAGACGCATGCACGCAGCTCATTCTTGTTTACATTGTATCGTTCCAATAGCTAGCCAAATGCAAAGCTAAACCACTTGTGTGACAAGCCTAATTTATGCTTTGTCTCTTCTCAGATTTCTGCGGAGCAGCGCGGTGTTTTTTCGCCGTTTGTTTTTTGTTTTTAGTCGTTTGGTGGTGCCCCCCCCCTCAAGCCCGTTGGATAAGCCACCACTGAGCAGGAGTGCCAAGAGTGGGGGCATGGGCCATCACCTGTACTCACCTGGCATAAAAAGAACACGCAGAAGTAGGCTACAATGACAACCTCTCGCCTAAATAACTGCGGTGAAGTCTGTGTCTCCTAGCGTTTGAGAGAGATTTAAGGTCTGAACTACGATTCAGTTATAGATATTTTCAAGTGCAGCAAGCCCCGTCGTCTCATGTTTTGAGACATCACTGCTTGAACACTATTTGATTTTGCTGTTATTGTTGCTAATTTGTGCAGGACATCATGGTCGCTTTTTCTGTAATGCTGTTTTTTTTAAATAAAAATACATACATTGATTATACTTATTATTGTTTTTATTAACGTTTTTCAGTTTTGTTGTCAGTGTGTTGTTGTTGTTTCCCCGCCTGCCCTAAATGTAATTCCTGGCAACGCCACTCAGACACACACACACACTCTCTCTCTCTCTCTCTCTCTCTCTCTCTCTCTCTCTCTCTCTCTCTCTCTCTCTCTCTCTCTCTCTCTCTCTCTCTCTCTCTCTCTCTCTCTCTCTCTCTCTCTCCCTCCCCCCTGCCTGCCCTGAGAGAGTGGTGGAACAGTATATGAACTGAAACCATTTTGGATGCAGCACACTACACACTACAGACTCCATTATGACACAACATAGGTGAACTGACTCCATTTATGACATAGGGTAAGTGTTTCCAGTTTAGCCTCCCAGTGGTTAGCAACTCTCTTTCTTTACATACAGAGCAGCTGGCTAAAACGAATATTTCACAATGTTTAACAGAATTATGCATGGATCTTTTAGAAAATGTATTTAAAATAGACTAAAAGTAAAAAAAGCTCACTGGTATCAGCCTACTTAATTTCCATCTCAACTCATCTAGCCTACAGTATGTGTATATATGTGTGTGTGTGTGTGTGTGTGTAAATGTAATGAACAGGCATTTGCTGGTGTTGAAGGTTTAATCTTATACTTTCTGGCTAGTGATTTTCCATGACTCATATTGGGTGGATCAGTGGGTGGAGAAACAGTCCAGGAAGGGAGGGAGGGACTACGGACGGAGAGGGGGGGGGGGGGGGGGGGGTAAATAAATCAACTGCTTGTGTAAAGCCAGAGGCACAGAATGCTGTTTTTAACTAAAGGAAGGTTCACACATTACGAAAGCGAAAAAGAATATCAATAATATAGCTGCAAGCAGCGATAATACGGGGCCAGTGAATAGAGAGAGAGAGAGAGACAGACATGGAAACGGAATAGATTGAAGAGAGAGAGAGTGACATGGAAACAATAGATTGATGAGAGAGAGAGATGGAAACATAATGGTTTGATTGGACATCTCAACCTACTGCCATTAACAGGATTCGAACTCTCAACCTTCAGACTAATAGGCTGCAACACTACCTATAGTGCTATAGCTTTGTCCAGGCTGATATTGTGTGTTGAAGATCATAAACTCTTGCCTTCTTTCATGAACCAAGCCCCTGTTTCACTAACACTAAGATCACTCGTTCACAAACCATTTACCAATGAAGAAATTGTACATCTCCTCAGAACCAAAACTAGTGAAAGTAGCCGATCTACAAGCTCACAAACCATGAAAAGTTGTGAGATTGTAGATCAGCTATTTTCAGAATGAAGTATGTCATACGTTGAAAAAACGTACTCAAATAAGCATTTCAGGTTATCTTTACCATTTGCACATGTATTCATTGATACAGTCATGTTGTTTGCAATTCAACTTAAATTAAGTCTGCATCAAGTGGGGCTTGAACTGGCAACCTTGAGATTGTGAGGCATTCATTTAAGGGAGACGCCATTGGCCCAACAGACAAGTAACTGTGAAAAGGGAGATCACACAGATGATACAGTTTCACGCAAATAGCTGAAAAATCCTGGGTTTAAGTGTTTTTCAAACTGCTCAAAATTGCGGACAATCTAAGGGCGGAGCTTACTGGTCAAAGCGATAGATGTGTTCCTCATGAGTCAAGGCACAAGTGTAAGCAAGTTTCACGACTTTCGGCCAAACGAGGCATGACTTTTGCCTGTTTAAAGTTTGCATTTTCAAAAAATTGCTATAGCGCCCCCCTTTGGCCAATTGGAGTGAGATTGGTTTCAGTGATATTTGGAATGACTCTCTACATTACTGCAACGTTTCAAAGAAATGTGAGTCTTGCATGTATGTGTTAGGGGCAGATGAATAATTTTCATAAAACTGCAATAGTTAAAATCTATGGAATCCTGGGATTTTGGAGCAATCTGCACGAAACGTTTAACACTTGAACTTTGGACCTCTGCCGACAACTTCTAGGCGGCGGAATTTCCATAAGTGAAAAAATGCAGAAGTTAGGAGCCAATGGCTGTTTTTCATGTAATTCAAAATGGTGGGCGATCTAAAGGTCAGAGGTCAAAAGTCAGACCACGAAAGTTGTCGGGCATGAAGAGACGCATGTGTGTATCGAAGTTTCATGGTTGTAGGTCAAACAGGGCATGAGTTGTACCTGTTCAAAGTTGCCATTTTCAATTGAGTGCTATAGCGCCACCTTTGGACGAAAGATTGTGAGAATTATTTCTTGATAGTTTTTCATGACCATCTACCATATGGCCGAGTTTCGTAAAAAGCGACTGCACGGTTCAGCCAGAACTGCGAAAAGTGGCAGAAGAAGAAAAAGAAGAATATAGCTGCAAGCAGCGATAATATGGGGCCAGGAGAGAGAAATGATAATTCCTTTAACAGGTCAGTTCATGAAAGTCCTTGCGGTCTTGTTTCCAATGAGTGCCTGTGAGCAATTAGGGGTTAAGAGTCTTGCTCAGGGACAAATTTCATCGACACATTTGCTGACCTGGAATCGTACCTGGGGCAACCAGAGTCTCTGGCTCCCTAACCCCTCAGAGAGAGAGAGAGAGAGAGAGAGAGAGAGAGAGAGAGAGAGAGAGAGAGAGAGACAAATGGAATAGATTGAAGAGACAGACATGGAAACGGAATAGATAGAAGAGAAAGACATGGAATAGATTGAAGAGAGAGAGAGAGAGCGCCATGGAAACGGAATAGATTGAGTCATGTTTTTTGCATTTCAACTTATATGAGTCTGCATCAAGTGAGGCTTGAACCGGCAACCTTACGGTCATGAAGCACTCTTAGGTAGCTGCAACACTACCTATAGTGCTATATCTTTGTCCAGGCTGATATTGTCTGTTGAGGATCACAAACTCTTGCCTTCTGTCATGACCCAAGCCCCTGTTTCACTAACACTAAGATCACTCGTTCACAAACCATTTACCAATGAAGAAATTGTACATCTCCTCAGAACCAAAATTAGTGAAAGTAGCCGATCTACAAGCTCACAAACCATTAAAAGTTGTCAGATTGTACATTGGCTATTTTCACAATGAAGTATGTTATACATTGAAAAAACATACTCTCATTGCTATCTGAAAAGTTGTGAGATTGTAGATCAGCTGTATGTAAAAAACACTCAATTAAGTATTTCATGTTATCTTTAACAATTGAAGATGTATTCATTGATAGTCATGTTGTGTGAAATGCAACTCAGATGAAGTCTGCACCAAGTGAGGCTTGAACTGGTGACCTTCAGGTTGTGGGGCACACATTTAAGCGAGAAGCCACCAACAGACAAGAACCTGTGAAAGGAGATCACAATGATGATACAGTTTCACGCAAATAGCTGAAAAATCCTGGGTTTAAGTGTTTTTCAAACTGCTCAAGATTGCGGACAATCTAAGGGCGGTGCTTACTGGTCAACGTGATAGATGTGTTCCTCATTAGTCAAGGCACATGTGTAAGCAGGTCTAATGGCTGTCGGCCAAACGAGGCATGACTTTTGCCTGTTTAAAGTTTCAATTTTCAAAAAATTGCTATAGCGCCCCCGTTTGACCAATTGGAGTAAGATTGGTTTCAGTGATATTTGGAATGGCCCTTTACATTTCTGCAAAGTTTCAAAGAATGGTAAGTCTGCATGTATGTGTTAGGGGCAGATGAATAATTGTCATAAAACTGCAATATTCATTGGCTCATTAAAGCTTCATTTTTTCACTTATGGAAGATATTTTGCAAACGTTTTTTGGTATAGGTCCAAAGTTCATGTGTAAAAAGTTTCGTGCAGATTACTCAAAAATCCCAGGAGGAGATAGGTTTTAACTGTTTTTCATATAATTCCAAATGGTGGGAGATCTAAAGGTCAGAGGTCAAAAGTCAGAGTGTGAAAGTTGTTCAGCATGAGGAGACGCATGTGTGCATCGAAGTTTCATGGCTGTAGGTCAAACACGGCATGAGTTGTACCTGTTCAAAGTTGGCATTTTTCAATTGAGTGCTATAGCGCCACCTTTTGACGAAAGATTGTGAGAATTATTTCTTGATCGTTTTTCATGACCATCTATCATATGGCCGAGTTTCATAAAAAGCGACTGCACGGTTCAGCCAGAACTGCCAAAAGTGGCAGAAGAAGAAACGGAAATAATGCGAATAACAATATGGGTCCATGCTGGAAGCCTGGCCCCATAAAGAAGTGACAGAATACTGCCAATAACAAAACAGGTCCAGAGCTGAGCTCTGGCCCCGTAATAATTTCTCAGAAATGTCTTATGAAATATTATGTAAATATATGTTTGATACATTTAACAATATATATTTTTCTCCAATAAATAAATACTTTAAAAAAAAAACTTTTTTTGAAGAGTAGACCAGAGTTGAATTAATATGAATTAATAAATAGTTATCCTACTTACAATTCATTTATGGAAGTCAAATAAAGTATTTCACATAGCATCTCAAAGCAGACATCTGGATCCAAAGCAAAGGGAGTGTATGAGTCAATTTAACGTGTTCCTGATTTAAATCATATAAGGACACTCTGGTAGAGGTTTGGGTTGTGTAGTTACCTTGTCCTGGTGTAACTAATTGCTGCTATATCTTCCTCCCTTGCACCATTGATTAGAAATGAATAATAAAAAAAAAAATCTCTTCATTGACTTAAACAGTATACAGTGAAACGGCTAACAAAATCTCTCTTTTAGCACATAAACAAAACCCAGTAGGCCTTTTTCATTTATTAATGTTTAAGTTAAACTTCACTTTACTTTGATATTGCTATTTGTATTAGGAAGAAAAACTGATTGGATTTATTCCGGGATCTTGTGATGTTATATATATATATGCAGAACTAGCATTGTTTGTGTTTGTTTCTGTGTTGAAAGTGTGATTTTAAGAGCTGTTCTAGCATTAATTAATCAAAACTAACTGGCACGACTCATGGTTATTAAGCGTCATTAATAATAAGTTGAGGTGGAGGTCATTCATGGCATCAGAAAGTTTGGTGCAAATTAAGCTCTTTTTAAAACCTTTGCTGCCCAAATATATATGAATGCATTCATAATCTGACTCGGTGCTCTATTCTATTCATGTAAATTATATTTGTCTGTCCTATGCAGAACTCAAGACATGGTCAACATGAGGTAATTCTTTCTTCCTAATGGCACTCCTACACTGTCTCCCTCTCAGCTTTCCTACTTTCTGTCTCTCCTTCTAATATTCTACTATTCTCCTATTATTAACTATTATAGTATACACTGTGTGGATGTTTAACGAAAACTAATAATAAATAAGAAAAAGAAAAATCTAAGACAAGTATTTGATTATAATTAATTAATTTGTTAATAATATAATTTAAAATGATGATCGTCCTCTGTTTCTGTCAGTGCTCACCAGAGACCGGACTCTCCTGTATCCAGCTGTTGTTCCATGGAGAGTGATGTTTCCATGGAACAACCTATTGCCTTCAAAGACAGACACCACTCTACTGAATACAAGTATGAATGTTTTTTTTAATGTGTTGAATGCACACCCCTGTCACTGTCATAACTTAAAAAACAAACTAATCTGAAATTTGGATCACATACCACACCGTAAATCTCCACCTGACCTGCGACGTAATTGGCTCTCTTCCTGCAGTTCCTGGAAATGTTTGAATACCGCTCTACTGAACACGTTTGAATTTGCCAGACAATAATACGTACTGTAATGCTAAGCTTACACTAAACATGACTTTAAACAAGAGCTATCGCCTTTTACGTCCAAAGAGTGTCACAGGGTAGTAAATTCATTTGTGGGGAACAAATGGACTATTACCATGGAGTTATAAATAATAGAGAGGGCAGCGGAAATCCCCGCCCATCCACTTGCATTTAGTTGCTCACCCAGCGCATACTCCTAAATCACCCCTTCTTCCGTGTTGTGAATTGGTAAACAAAACATAAATACATATTCAGGTACTGTAGGTGACAACATTTAAGCCAATCAGGAGAGAGCACTGAAAATGCATTTTCTGTTTAATAAAGAGCTGGAGAGACATGGGAGACTCCTTTTACTGAACAAACACTCTATAGCCAATTTACCAAAGTAAATCACTTACCCTTACCACTTACCTTTAAGCATCAACATTTCTGACGATAATCTTCTCTTACATATGATCCGACGTGTGACATCCGACAAGCTGGAAAAGCACTTGGGTACAAAGATATGAATGTTGGAGAAAATAAAGCACTGGAATGATGTCATGAAGAGGATAATTGCCATAGTTTGAAATCGAACCCCAGATCCTAAAGGCTGCCTCTTGATATGAGACATGATTGTATGACGCTTTTTCTCTTCCTTCTCTTTTTCCTTTTTCCCTCTGTAGTTGGCAAGCTGTTCAGAAATGGGTCAATGGTGGGACAGAACAGAACATGAACAGAAGAGAACACAAACCGACCAGGGGCAGAGAACATGTTCTGTTCCGTACTGTTCTTCTCTATACTGTTCCATTATAAATAGGGATGTAATTATTACATTGTCAATTTTATTGACAATGTAATTTTATTTCTATATTTATAATTATAAATTTAAATGACCTGGCTGCCATCAGTCAGTTTTACTTTTCACCTGATGCAGTGATGTCAAGTGCCCTCCCACCTCGTTAACCTTACAGCTTGATTTGAGACAGGCAGCAAGCATGGTAAATTCAGTCCCCCATCAGTAAAGTGTTGCTTTTACACTTCACGTTGTGTGCAGATTAGCTACAAAACTTAACTGAAGCTTTTGTTAGCTTAAGTATCATTCATAGTCGGACGTAAGGATACGTAACGAGCGCCGGCGCTCCTTGCGTTGTCGTTTTTTACTCCCCCTCCGTCACTAACGGCTACAGTTGTTCCGTCCGTTCAGTCGACATTCACCGTCAGCCCGACGGACGTTCACTACGTTTTGCCTGTAGTTTCACTGGGCTACAATGCTAGTTTCATAGCATTGTAGCGTGACACAACCGGTTGCCAGATTTTGTGAGAGAAATAAGTAACCAGGTCTATGAAAACAAGCCCAAAAGAATCGACTAGGCCACATGATATGAAAATAGCAGATCTACAATATATATTTGAGAATCACTGGTTTAAATAATAATTGGCCCAAATAAGCAACTACACTTTAGAAACAAGCCCAAATAAAACCGCAACCACCAATAAAAAATTGCTTGTTTGTTTACAAGCAACTATACAGAAGAATAAGCCCAAAGTCGCTTATAATAAGCAGACATGGCAACATTGGGTACGTGCAATCTCTCTCTCCTAAATAACGTGAGCGAACCATGTATGTGTCCGTAAAGAACGGACGGAATGCCTCACCCCATGACGTACGTTTAAGACACATCTAGGGACTATGAACGGGCCTTTAGTTTGAACAGAGGCAGGTCAATTGTTTCCCCCTATTTCCAATCAATGTGATAATTAAGTAAACTGCCTCCTGGCTGTAGCTGCAGAAATGTCTGCTAATGCTGAAGCATGTATGTTACTGCATTAGCTGTTTTCAAATGTTTTCAGGTACATATTTAAGCTACTGTTTAAATGTATAACGTATATGATAGATAATTTATAATCAATAGTTTATTAGATTATAATTATTGTATGATTATTGTATTGTATCACTTTGGATAATTGCATAAAGTATGATGTATTTGCTCAGAAGGGACCGTTCTGTGACTGCTAAGATAAGATGTCCTTGCTCTCTGGCCTACTCTTTCTTACCCATGAAAGTTGTGGCTACAGTTTATCTATGATGCCTTAGAACAGGTTACCTTGCCACCAAAATGAGCCTTTGCCCCTGTTAATGTTGATATTATATTGTGGGGTGGGCTTACTAAGAGATAAACTGTCTGTTATAATGCTGAACATTTTGTATTACCAGTAGAGAATATTTTTGATGCCTGTTCTATCTTGTCTCTCCTGTGCAAATGATAAGTAAACCTGATTATTATTTGAGACTGACTCCGTGTTACTTCTTTTTACGGTAATCCTTTTTGAAAGCGTACTCTCCTGGTTTTTCCTAAGTTATCAGTATACTTAAATGTATTAATGTGTACAGACAATGTTAAAGTATCACTTTTTAAAACATATTGCACTCCTCTATATACAACCCACTTGTGGTGCAGATGCTTTTCGAATATTCCTGAAAATCCCAAGATGGACTAGTGCAAGGGAAATATTTGTGACCAGTAATGTGTTCATGCTGTATTGAGGAATTTTATGTTTAAATGTATGTGTAGACTGATGGAGTCAAAGAATATATTAATTATGGCCTTAACAGGGATCACACAGAGCCTCTCCATTTGCTTCTACCATATAACGTAGCTTTCTGCATACACACCCACACACTGACACACATGTGCAGACACGTGCAGACACGTGCACACACACGCACACTCAATACACAGACACTTGCACCCACACATTGAACTGCACACAAGGTATACTTGTTGTTTGTCGTGTTTTATGTTTGATTATTTATTATGTTTAACTTGATTATTATGTTTAACCCTTTATAAGCCATTTAAAAGTTATCTACATAATTATTTACACTAGTACCTGAGATACTGTAAATATGTAGATCACTTATTTTTTAAGGGATCTCTTAAAGGATCTACACCATGAATTAAAAAAATAACAATATTTAATATATTGTTTATGTCCCTCAAACGTTTTTCAAAAGATTTGAGCCTAAATCAAGCCTCAGATATACTCATTCCAACCAACTTCTCTCTGGCTTATAAAACACTTTCACCTGCAATAACACATTGTCCTTATTTGGCACGTGGCGCTATTGAACCAGTTTGTATGCATGTTATATCCTGTTTTTTTTTTGCTTTTTTTATGGAAATGTTGGAACTGAAAAACAGTTGGCCCGTTTGAGACCAATTTACATAAAACCCCAGATATGCTGTGAAAGCCTGAGTGCTCACACTGGGGTATTTTTTGGGATAGAAGAGAGGTAGGGGAGACCAAAAACACACAAAAAATTTAAACATTTTATTATTCTAGATTCTTATTTGTCATTTATAATTCTTATTAAAATAAAATGTATTTATTGAGAAACAAGCATTTTTCTTTACAAATCAAAAGTCAATAGCCTAATAATTCAAATTAAATAAAAATCGAATATGAAATTGTGAACTTAAAATCGAAAGTCGAATCGAATCGTGGATTAGGCGTATCGTGACACCTACAACAGGGTCCTAGCGCCCTGAATATTTTGGAATGCAAGTTGTCAAATACTGTATTTATTAACTGTAAAATATATATATATATACATTTCCAATACGTTTCTCGTGCCTACAGTATGTAATTTTGTCGGGGGCAGACACTTGTGAATAAAAATAGTATTTAATAATGTTTAGAGCATTTATGTGGAATGGTTATTGTGAAAAATATACCAGTGACAGATTATATAAATTGAAAAATGAATATAATCTGCCGTTTAATTGAAAAAATTACACATTACGACTTTCAAAAAGTGACCAGAATGGAGTTAACATTACACACTACATTTGAAGTAAATGCAGTTTAAGTACATTTTTGGGGTTGTGAACTACCCAAAATGGTTGTGTAAATAATGTATATAAATGTGTGTGTATATGTGTGTGAAAAAAAATGTGTGTGGAAAAAAAGGAAAACAATTATGTTTTGGGAATTGAAAAGAAAACAGGAGGTTTGCTGTGAGGACAACTGTGGCTCAGATGGAGAAGATGTATTGTATGTTGCTGAGCTAAGGAGGATCCATCAATGTGGATGCAGGGGATGTAACCCTGATGCATGTGTACACTATGGACATATGAGAATGGAAAACAGGTGCCGTTCAGTCCACGGAACAGCATCAAATTAAGTTATTTATCTATTCATTTATTCAACACCTCTGGAATTCCCTGTCAGTCAATTTCAGATTGGCTGAATCAGTAGATATTTAATATATTATATATATATATATATATTTAATTAAGTGTGATCTTAATACATATTTATTTTGCCTTGCTTATCTCAATGATTAATTTGATAGCTTTTTTTATGTGTTCCTCTGAGTGTCTTTTAGTTTTCTGCTCATGATCTTTCTTATTCTGTGTTAAGCACTTTGAGTTGCATTCTGTGCTCAAAAAAAGAAAACGATCATTATCATCATCATTATCCTGTAACAATTGTTTTGAAAGGCACTACCTTACCTACTGTAAGGTTCAAACGGAAATACAATACAATCTTGATTAATTCATTATGATGTATTTGTAGAAATAAAATAAGAATAAGAATATCCCATTTCATATTCTTCAAACATTTTCAACATTTAAAAGAATGTTTCAAAAGTAGCAGAGCCACAAAATAGCAGATCTACAAGCTTTCAATGCGTCATGACGTGGTGTGGTGAGTTTATAAATCTGCTATTCTTTTAAAAGTCAATGTATAAAATAGGGATTAATTGGTTAATGTATGTTCTGTAACAATAATCTAAATACACAAAGTAACTTGTAGCTAAAGTTAAATAATTGTAGTTTTGACTATTTATAATCCCTCCTTACTGGCTCCCTAAACCAGCGAAAATGTACACGTCTACCCCCATTTCGTCTCCCTCCATTGGCACCCGGTTGCTGCCCTCACCTAGTAAAAAACACTGATGATGGCCTACAAGGCAACCAAAGGCATGGTACCTCCATACCTTCAAAGCCTGATCCAACTTTGCAACCCCTACTGAACCTGAACCTTCCCTAAAACACCCAGGACAACACTCCACAATTCCTAGCTCAAGCTCCTGCATGGCTCCCAAACTGTGGAACAAACTCCCCATAGTGCACCGAAGTCTGACGTAATTTACGCATCCTACCTGGGTCACGGTTCCCTCAATTGGACCACAATTCTTATATGAGATGATTCTAAGATGACCCAATGTTATTCTCCATAGAGAAATTACTTCCGCAACCCAGGGGATGAACGAATGACGTCAGGACTTCGGTACTCTATTCCTACTCAGAACTGAAGACTACCAATTTCCCGCCATAACCTGAAGACTCACCTCTTCAGACTCCACCTCATCCGCTAGAACTTCACTGTCCCTGCACCCCTTCCTGTCACCTTCTGCCTAATCTCTCAAGCACAGATTCTGCTCTGCGTTTAAATCTGTCGGTAGCCGTGTTGACAACCCGTGCGCATTGGTTACAAGTGGGCGTACTATCAGATCAGGAAGCAGGCGGCGCTTTACCCAATCAAATGTAGTGGGCGGGATTTACGTGTGTGCCGTTCCTTCCCCACTAGAAACAAGCCGAAACTCATTTAACAATAGCGTCCTCGAAGCCGACAAGACCACGGAAAGTTAGTAACATTTTAACTTGCTCTTTCATCATAGAAACAAGTGGGCTTATAACCAAAACGATCCATGTTCTTTGGGAGAATTGGTATTAGTGTTCCGTGGAGAAATATTGTTAGTGGGAATGAAAACATAGTCGCACCACCGGAAGTGGAGCGCTGAAGGCAGACCAAAACCAAAACAGCAGAGGGCGCTGTTTTTCCTTTTTATTTGGCGATGGGTTCCCAGATTGCCTTCTGCCTTGATTGATGCTAGCAATTAAGATTTTACCACAATGTTTATATATATATATATATATATATGTAAGTGTCTGTGACACTTGTTCTTTTTAACTTCAATTGTTTCTTTAGTTTGAAGTTAATTTGTTGTTTTGTGTATTTTTGGGATACCTTTATTCTGACACTTCCTGTTCCTGTGTATTTTGGGATACCTTTATTTGACACTTCCTGTCACCAGAACAGACTTAGCTGAGGTGTGCTAGCGTTACGCACACAGATCCACTCACTGCCGGTCAGAGCAGAGTGACAGTAGAGACGCAGTCGCACACCAGCGTGTTTCCTTCACAGCGCGACATCCTACTATAATTCTAGTAACCTCACGGAGGGTGGTTGTGTCTTGGGGGCGAACAGCGTATTACTCTAATGTCGAAGCAAGGGGGCGGGGGCCCGCCCTCTTTCTTCTACAATAGAAGAGTTAGGACGTCCTCTTTCTTCTACAACTAGACCATACCCGGTCGGCGCAGCGCATCCGTGGGGGGATATGCGCACATGATCTGGCAACCCGGGAGGCAGTTCGTCCCATAGCTGGGCAGCCCCGTAACCATGGCGACAGTGTTTGACACAAAAACGCTAATAAGAAGCTGAGATTTGATGAAATTGAAAAACGGGCTTCACAGTTAAGTTCAGATGGTAATGGTCAATGGCTGTGTGCAAAATCAGAGCAATTGGTCCAGCCAGTGAGGAGAACCGGGTGTCTTCACCACTACAAACGCACAGAGGTTACTAGAATTATAGTAGGACTAGAATTATAGTAGGATAGAAGAGTTAGGACGTCACATTCTAATACAACCAAAATACCCAATTTCGGCACCGGCCTCAGTGGCGCACCTCGCTAATCACTAGACTCCCAACCCACTACCACTGGTAGGCTGGGTTTGACTCCCGCTTGGGGTGAAGCTTTTTCAGTCATCCGCGGACTTCTTTTTTTCGCCGATAAAGTATATTTTTGGACCATGACGGAGGCGCGCCGACTCAGCAGACCTTGAGGCTGAGGAGTTGCGCCCGAGCGCCTCCAGGCGCGAGTGCCCGCAACGACCAGCCGAAGGTCTGCTAGTCGACTCAGCGCCGTCCGAGTTATGTACCGATAGGGACAGAATCGTAAATATTTTTGGTGGGGACTGCGTTTGCCCCACTGACTGCGTTTGCCCCAACTGCCACTCAAAGTGACTACTGGCCAATCACAGTGCGTCTCAACTTCCGGGTACACCCGCACCCCCCGCCCCCTTGCTTTGACATTAGAGTAATACGCTGTTCGCGTCTTGGGGGGACTCTTGATCAAACTGCGCATGCGTCGTTCCCAGGTTTCGCGAGAGAAACAAGCAGCAAGGTCTATGAAAACAAGGTCAAACCAAACGAACCCTACAAGCAACGAGGTCTATGAAAAGAAGGCCAAACGAAGCGCCTTCACGCATATACCTTGCCTATTGGAAAACAGCCGATCTACAAGCTCACAACGCGTCCCCACACCCACCTGCACTTTCACAACCAACGCCAAAACACAATACCACCAATATTGCCACTAAAGCGCTTACAATAGGCGGACATGGCAACTTAGCCTGCTTCCACAACATAGACCCCGCCCACTCTCTGAGTACAATTCAAGTGAGCGTGTGCGTATGTGCATCGTGTGTGCGAAAAAAGTCTGGTGTATTTACTTTCCACAGTAAGATCGGGCGTCACAATGTAGGCCTACATTTGTCTTTGCGCGACGCCCGTGTGTGTTCGCGACGGGCCACGGGCCGCATGGATGTACCGTGGTGTGTGTGTGTGTGTGTCTGTGTGTGTGTGTGTGTGTGTGTGTGTCTGTGCGCCTCTCACTTTCGATCCCTGATAAACTGTCTGTTCTCAGCGCATAGATCGGGCGTCACAATGTACATTTGTCTTTGCGCGACGCCCGTGTGTGTTCGCGATGGGCCACAGGCCGCATGGATGTACCGTGGTGTGTGTGTGTGTGTGTGTCTGTGTGTGTTTGTGCGCGCTCGCGACGGCCGACGGGGGACGGTGTTTGTGTGTGTTCTGTGCCTCCTGCGCCTCTCACTTTCGATCCCTAATAAACTGTCTGTTCTCAGCGCATAAGCCAAACTGCACACTTTGGGTGCTCATATTCCCCTACGGGTATGGTCTAGTGGTATGAAATGTTTGTTTGTTTGCTTTAACGTTCTGTGGCCCATTTGTAACCAACCATAACACATAACCATAACCCTGTATTCTGCACTTTAAATGCGCAGTTGGAGTAAAGTTGTTTATATATTGTTCACAGTGCCTGCTGTGATGTTTGGGGGCAACTAAATGATCGTTTGAGTTACCTGAAGCCAAGGTGGTTTTGTATGCAGCCCATAGCACCCTTTGGATAGCGGAGCGAGGTACAGAAGTGTTCTTTTGTTTGTTTGTTTGGATTTTCTTTCTGATTTAATTTGGGATCTATGAATTGTTTGTCTGGGATTTTGATTTGGTTATGGTACATTTTCGTTTGGTATTTGCATTATTTCACTGAGTTATATCAACTATAAATTAACTATTTTATTGTTGAATTGTACTTTGAAAGTGATACTTTGAAATGCACTGATTTTATTGTTGAGTGAAACGATGAAATGATTTAATATGATTATAACAGTATTTATTTCTATTTTTATAGTTTTCACAGTGTTCGAACAAAGCTTCATTCTGTGTTGAAGAGAAAATAAATACACCCGTTGAAACCATCCACCTTCGTCATCATTCAAATCCAAGTGCCGCTACAATATATATATATATATATATATATATATATATACGCACGCACGCAGTATATATTTGTATACATTTGTATAGCATGTTATATAAACAGATGCTTGTTTAGCTAGCTCCCTATCCAGTTTTAAGTTTTAAATCCCATTTTACTGATGTTATTGCTATTGTTTCATTGCCTTGTTGTTCTGTTATCTGATCTATCTATTATTAATTCATTAAATGTAACTAGTCCATACCCTGTGCTGGCAGGAGGCTGCACTGAGCACCCAAGTGGACCAACAGACGCCGGCCGGACAAAGTGTCGGTGATGAACAACAGATTGCAGTCACGGCCAGTGCCATAGCTGCTAATAAACGCTGGCAATTCCCTGGACCCCGAAACTGGAAAGTTTGCGACACTGCTTAGCCGTGGCACCAAATCTGCCATGATAATAACACAGCCTGCCCTGTTGTCACGTTGGCAGTGGGCCGTCACTGCAGCTGTGGTGCCTGTAGTGTCCTCCGGGGGTCGGCTGGGGTCGAGTTGCCCGGGGGGCAACGTGGGGGTGGCAGCGCATGGACAAACTGCTCCCGGCTAGTGCAGTGTGCACAAGCGTTGGGAGCGGCGGCAGTCAAATGTGGGTGAAAAGGAATGAGGGATCAGCCGAGCCCAGCACAGCCAGCATTCTCTCCATCGACTCGGGCAGTTTGCTGTCGCCGAGGCCGTTGAGAGATAGCAGGTGGTCCTGTTCCGACAGTTCAAAGAGTTTCAGAAGGAATGCCTTGAGCGCATATACTTGCCGGCAGTTGATGGAGCTTCCAGCAGCACTATCACATGGGCCGCCGTCGAGGAATCTATTGCCGCCACCACATGGAAGTATTTTGTAAAGTCCTGTGTTATTCCTCTCAGCTGGAACTGGGATTCTGTGCTGAAACCACGGCCTTGGGTTGTGCTGCCAAAAGTCAGGCAGCTTGATGGTTGCGGCGTAGATGCTAGCAGTGACATTAGCTGCATCGTTATCACTGCTTAGTGCAAGCGCTGCCAGGGCGTTGTTGGTACTGTCGTCGTTAGACATAATTGTTTTCACAGGGTCACCAATGTGGAAGTGTATAAAAACAGCGAGTCAGTTAATCATCCGATTACCTGACAAAGGACGCAAGCGTTCAGAAATAGTGTTTGTTCACAAACTGGTCCAGCCGGCTCTCATTGACTCCAATGTATTTCACCGAACTTCCGGATCCAGTTTGCCTCCCATGCACATCAATTTCACCTGACTAGCCCGTGGACTGACCGTATGGCGTACCTTATATCAATTATCTTGCACAGAACCCGGAAACCGGCATTTCTAATAAACCCTTAAAGGCACACATCCTCTGGTGAATGTCTCTCTCCCTTTCCCTATTGTGGGTCACCACAATACAACTTTACATCCCAATCAATTTGCTATGATGCTTTATGATAACAAATATATACTCTTCATCAAGGGTTCCCAAACTTTTCAGGCTGCAACCACCCAAAATAATTTTAACTGGGGACCCTCTAGCCCCCCACCCTGTCAACCACTTGGAATTGTAAGCATTACATTTAGTTTGACACAGATATTGTGAAAATAACCAAACTGAAAGCTCACAACGCCTCGCACTGTATCAATATTGGTATTTGTGTTCTTATCTGATTCACATTAGTTATTGTAGTTTTTTGCTCTATCTGCACTGCCACTTGTAATCCTGGCATCACTGTAAATGATGGTCCACAGTCCACACCTCAATGTATTCCAGAGAAAATAAATAAAGGTTGAGTGAAAAAAAGGATCAGGCCCTGCCCAGTCCCAAGGCTCTCACATGTCCATGCATGTGCAAGTCACCATGTCTCATAAAACAGGAACTAAGAAATCAGACGCTGACGTGTTCTCCTGAGCTATTCAACAAGCTGTTTTCTGTGTATAGAATTAGATAAATCTAAACTATCTAGACAGGACAATCCCAGATACCAGTCAATAAACCTCAAGTAAGTATCTATTTGTCAAAGTCAGCTTTATGTGGATTATATTTATAGTTTATCACAAGAGAATAAGTGGCATACTGACTGTAAGGACCTATGTTATGTGTGGAGTCCTAACCTTCACTCATAGTGTATCAGTGCTATAATATTGCACAAAGAGATTGAGTTAAAATACACCACCAAACATGAGCATGAGTGGCAAAAGCTCCAGACGACAACTGCCCCTGTAAAATCATAGACAAAATGTCCTGTTTAATAGTCTTTGTCAATATTTCATACATATGGGTATTTGACAACTCCCTTTGCTTGGAGCCCCTAACTTCTCAAATCCGCCCTGTCTGCAGTGATTGATTGATTGATTGATTGATTGATTGATGTGCTTTATTTAGTAAGACATGAGAACAACAGTACATGGAAGTACAAATTCACAATACAAGGTCTACTAAACTGGAAGACTCATTTGAGCTTGTTTAAGATGAGATCCCCATGCACACAAATCATGATGACATAAGAGACAGACAGATATACACACTACTATACAGAACGTCATACAATCAGCTTACAGGTTACTGGTATGAAGAGTGAAAATATGTATCAAGAAAAAACGGGGGGGGGGGGGGTAGGTTAAGACTTGTATCGGAAGGTATGTTAACAGGAAATAAACTAGTTCACCGTTCAGACCATGATATGATGGCTAGATGGCTGGAATGCTGGATTTGAAGACTGAAGGTTGGAGTAGAAGAACAATCCAGGATACCAGGCTGTAAACAGTGAGTAGGCTATATACAGTATCCGTGTTGTCAAAGTCAAAAACGTCCCGTACGGCCGCAATAACTGCACACTTTCTTCCCTTCCTCCTCCATATTCGAATCATGATTATTTTGTGTTGCAGCGTGTAGGCTTAGCCCTGAAACATGTGAACCATGGCTACGTGTAGGCTATGCATATAGCCTATTATTTGTTGTCTAAATATAAACACAGGCTCGACAATGCTGTTGATGTTTTGTGTTGGGGTATCTCATGTAGGTTAACGTTTGAATTGTTTTGGTGTTGTTGATGTCGAATCGCAAGACCTGGGGGATTCCCCACTAACTGCGGACTCCGATCGATGAGTCAGTGGTGAAACATAACATTATCATCACATAAAATATGAGGTGGAAACGGAGCTGCAATTTCTAATACCTTACCAAGTTGCCAACCCATCATGAGACGTAGCAACTTTCCCACATAGTAGGCTATCACAAGCAAACACCCGAAGAGTTTGAAACATGACTAATAATGACACTTTCGGTGTACAACAAAATTGTGCAGCACTATTTTGTCAACTGTTGTTAACAAAATAGTGTCGGAAGTTCCCAATGGGCGGTAGTGATGCGCCGCATCTGGTGAAACCCGGAATTACACTCAATGTAAACAGGAAGTAAACGAGGGTGAAAAAATGGCGTTCGGCCACAGACGGGATTAAAACACTTCTTTATTGAAAGATATGGATTATTACATTGCACTAGAACTCCTGACAGTTAGTTAACATTTGGGGCTTGAGGATAAGCACCTTTATTGTTGCATGTGTACATGTTTGGAGCCCCGGACAGGCTAGGAGCTGAAAGTCCCTGTGACAATGGGGAGGAGTGTCTACAACTCTCGTAGCCATGGTTCACATGACGCGGTGCCGTGTCCCCCTGGTTTATAGCAGTGTTCGATTTTTGTTACATTGCCAACTCTCACATGTACATAAACGTTCAGATTTCAAATATAAAGTGCTTACCCCCGAGCCACGGATGTTACAAGGCGACCCGGACCGCGATAAGTACCCGTATCTCCCGTATTGTTCAATAAAAGGCATTTTAATCCGATCGCCGGCTATTTTCTCCAAATTGCCTCCGATACTTTCAACCATGCGACACTAATGGTTGGGAGGTGGATTGCACTCTGATACATTACAAAAAAAAAGAAAAAGAAAAGAAAATGGCCGGCGATGGGATTAAAATGCTTTTTATTGAACAATACGGGAGATACGGGTACTTATCGTGGTCCGCATCGCCTTGTAACATCCGTGGCTCGGGGGTAAGCAAGCACTTTATATTTGAAATCTGAACGTTTATGTACATGTGAGAGTTGGCAATGTAAAAAAATCGAACACCGCTATAAACCGGGGGGACTCGGCACCATGACTGTCATGGTATTACAGTCATGTTTTTTTCAGGGCTACAACTCTCGTAGATTGAACACGTCAGAATCATAAATAGTCTACGAGAGTTGTATTCTACAGCTACGTCTGTACCGTACTGATCGCAGTAGGCTACGCATAATTTGCAAACAAATAAAGTAAGTACAATTAAGTAAAATAAGCTATTTATTTTAAGCTTTATTCTAGTAGGCCGATCTTGTACACACATTGCGAAATGGGCGAAATGACTGGTATTCTTATTGACAGCATGCGAACGATGGTAAGAAGTTAATGCAAGGCAACTAAATTATTTATACAGCACCTTTGTATTGGCTTTCATACACCAGGGCAACTCATTGCTTTACACTTTTACAGAATTAATAAACAAATGCAACCAAAGTGCAACAGTGCACTTTAAAAAGAACGAAGGTGCAGGGAAATGAAACGTGTTATACCCAAGCTCATAGCGCGGCTTGCTGCTTGTAGATCTGCTATTTTTGAAAAATCTTTTTAGAAAATGTGTGCATATCTTTGAATATATATATTTTAAAGCGAACATTTGTCATTAAAATCTTTGCTTCTGGGGGTCCCTGGCACAAAACATTTTCTGATGGGGGTCCGCGACCAAATGTATATCAATTTAGGGGTCCTTGGCATGAAAAAGGTTGAAACCCACTGCAGTACACAAAGGGGGCATTTTATGACCTATTTATTATCAGCAATAATAATAACAATAGATCTTAGCTCATGCATTTTATTGACCTATTTATTATCAGCATTGTTAATAATAACAATAGATTTTAAGTCATGCACACATGTCAGAAATTAGAAGCCTTACTTTTTAAAATGTGATGCTATTAAATAATGTTAAAACAGTGATACATATAGGCTAAATTACACACAAATGTGGTACAGACAAATATTATCAATGTTGTTGCAAGCACACACACACTGCTTGCACACTTTTCTGACAGTTGGCAGTTTTGTACTGACAGTTAGGGTTTTTTTTTTCTCGGGAAAACAGTTGCTCAATGTTTGTGTGTGAAGCCACGTCTATCTCTACAATAGATAGATAGGCCTAAAATAGAAACACCAGCAACAATATAAAATATCTGGCTGCATTTCTGCATATTCTTCCTTCTGTAATGCCTTTATCTACTGCTTTATATTTATTGTTAGTCTCTATTCCTTTGTCTCATCCCTATTCTACTTCTTCCTGTAACTGCAAATGTTGACAGCTTGCACAAAGAATATTTCACCCACTCTTTTACACCTGCAATCATGTGACAATAAAGTTGATCCTGAATATACAAATATGACTGATATCTGTATATTGCGCTGTTCATCATGCATCAGAATTTTACCTATAAATCTGTGTATTGCACTATTCATAATGTAGTCTATCAATACAGTATGTCAGTATCATCAGTGTAGTATTGCATTTTCCCAGGATATAGTGCACCAATTATATATTATTGCACAGTCTCATACTACTTCACCAAACCATAATACATTACACAGAATATTGCACTTATTGTAAACTCAAAGATATGCACAGCCATTTATCAGAGTCCAGTTCTCTGATGACGTGGTAAAAACTGTTCAATGATCTTGAGTTATGCAGTGATGTATAGTTATCAGAAAGTAAATTGACTATCTTTACTGCTTAAGGAAGAAATTCATTTTCGGTTCTTATTTTTAAAAGAGCCAAAATGGGGGGACTATAATATAACATCCCACTGGGAGGAGACCCCCTGGCAGACCAAGGACCAGATGGGGGGATTATATCTCCACACTGGCCTTGGAATGCCTCGGGATCCCCCAGGAGGAAGTGGCTAATGTTCCGGTTTCGGTTGGACTAGTCAACACCAGTTATAGTTGACTAGTTTCTCTAGTCTGATGTATAGTTATCAGAAAGTAAATTGACTATCTTTACTGCTTAAGGAAGAAATTCATTTTCGGTTCTTATTTTTAAAAGAGCCAAAATGGGGGGACTATAATATAACATCCCACTGGGAGGAGACCCCATGGCAGACCAAGGACCAGATGGGGGGATTATATCTCCACACTGGCCTTGGAATGCCTCGGGATCCCCCAGGAGGAAGTGGCTAATGTTCCGGTTTCGGTTGGACTAGTCAACACCAGTTATAGTTGACTAGTTTCTCTTTGGCCTGACAATGGAACATCATCCAACTTTCTGTGTTGGTGTGACTTTATTTATAGTTATTTGTTAACTACTTGAACCCGAGTGTCCCTATTCTGTGGGAAACATCTGCTGAAAATAGCAGATCTACAAGTTCAAAATGTGTCAGGTTGCATTGTGGTATGAGCTTGTAAAGCTTGCAAAGCCATTTTCTAAAGCTATGTTCAATGAAAACTTTTAGTGTAGCCAATAGGATACAGTCAAAATAGGGCCCATGGAAATACAGTCAACTAAGTGGTTAAACAGTTTTTAGTGTTTACAAATTTATATTTTTACTCCATCAAATGAATACGTACAGTTATGTGTACAGTACAGTTATTTTAATTGACATGCATTGCACTGTTTCAGCATTGCCTGGGTCCAGAAATCCAAATAAAAATATGAGCAACAAAAATATGAAAGTACTTAGTTAATTATTAGTTAGTTGCCTAGCCAATTCATTTATTGAACTAAACAAAGGGAATTATATGAATTAAAACATACATAAAATAATAAATGAGAGTTCATTAACATGTTACTGAATTAAGATCAGTCTAGTCCAGATTAATCAATACAAATAATTTCTGGTTTAACTTATGTATTAGTCAGAATCTGTGAGCTTATGTGATTATATTTGTGTTGAATTGTCCTAATTTATCATGTACTATGACTGCATTAGTTATTAAAACAATGACTTGTCTCCACCAGGCCGAAAGGCATGGCGAGAGAGTATGTTTTGCACCCTGTCCGTCCGTCCGTCCGTGTGTGTGTGTGTGTGTCCGTCCGTGTGTCCATCTGTGAACAGGTTATCTCCGGCACTGTTGACTTGATCGTAGCGAAACTGTGCACACACACTCCCTGGATGCCAATTCAGAACCTTTGCCCCAATTTTTTCACATGGGCCTGTTATAGCGCCACCAGGAGGCCACTTTTTGGAAAACATTTTTTTTGACAGTATTTTGTCCAAACGTCACGCAAATTGGTACAGAGTATCTCTATAGTCATTACACGAAACAGGTCTTTCAGATTTTTCATATTCCATCCTGATTGGCTAAAAATGTCTTCCAAAGTTTGCAGAAGTGCTCCGTTATGAACAAAATGCCTCAAATCATGAACACAGCTTGCAATTCCGGTGAAATTTTGCACGCACATTCCCACTGGGCCGAGGAAGACATGCCGCTTGAACATTTTCAAATCAGCCTCATGGTGGCGCTATAACATGCCGATTACTGTTTTTACCTATAACTGCACCGATCTGTGTAAAACTTTGTATGTGCACTCCGTAGAGGTCAGGGAAAAACATTTGCCCTGCATTTTTCACATCTGCCTTTTATAGCGCCACCAGGAGGCCGACTTATATAAAACATTTTTTTTATATTACTCCTTCACATTTTATCCAAATTTCACGCAAATCGGTAGACATGATCTCTATAGTCATGTGATCAAGACGGATCTGTTAGATTTTTCATATTCCGTCCTGATTGGCTAAGATTGACAGTTTGCAAGAGTGGCCCGTTGAACGCAGCGTCCGATTGCGGTGAAACTTCGCACGCACATTTGCACTACGTTGACGAACAAATGCCACCCTTTCAACATTGCCCTATTATAGCGCCACCAGGAGGCCGACTTATATAAAAAAAATGTTTTTATATTACTCCTTCAGATTTTATCCAAACATCAGACAAATTGGTACACATGATCTCTATAGTCAACTGATCAAGACGGATCCGTCCGATCCGCCTGATTTTTCACATTCCAGCCTGATTGGTGAATTCCGAACATTGCTGCCCCACACTATCCTACCTGACCTGGCGGAGACCTGTGCTCCGAGGAGCACTTTTTCTAGTTAAAAAAGTGATCACTTTTGCCACCCAAATAATTAGTAATAATTAGACTGTTATCCCCAGCTTACTGGTGTTCTATTCTATTCATGATATCTGTCTGTCTTCTGCAGAATTCCAGACATGGACAACATTCTAAATGAGGAGCTAGAGGAGAGCCAAGATGTGGCTCCACTGCCCAGCAGTGATCCAATCATGTCCTCTAGTGGACAGTCAATGAGGTAATGTTGTCTTCCCTCTTTCCTACTGCCGGTCTCTACTACACTGCCTCCCTCTAAGCTTTCCTACTGCCTGTCTCTCCTACACTGTCTCCCTCTCTGCTTTCCTACTGTATGTTTCAATAAACCTAAATGCTATGGGAAACTTAAAGTAACTGGGAGAAGGCACTCTGATTTGTTTAATTCATGTTATGCCCAAAACACACCCATGACTATTTCAGACATTAAATACAACACTTACATTGTACTGTGTGTCCACATTATCCATCGAATAACCAGAAAAATGTTGGACAGCCCCTTGCGCCATAGGTCGTCTAAATAGGGCCCTTAGTCTAGATACAAGTTTAGATACCTACTGTACATCGCCACAACTTGACTTAAGGTGTCACGAACAAGTATTCATTTCTAAAAGGGGGGTTGTATTTTCTCTTCTTAACTCATTGAGTGCCAATGACGTATTTTGATGGCTGTTTTCAGTGTGCCCTAAGCAGGGCTAATGACAGGATTCTTGGGTGGGGGGACAAGATTTCCGAACGGGGGCCCCATGCACCGAAAAACCGAAACCGAAACATTTCGCGAAGCTCGTGTGCGTGTTTTTTCTCGTTTTTAAAATTAATTTATTATTATTATTGCCCTCAAAACATTAAGTCGGGTGTCTTTGCGCGATTTCACGTTGGCCACTTCAGCCACCTCAAGCCAATATAGTCAGTTCTGTCAACCTACACAACCAATAGCATTCATTCCCAGTGGTGGGAAAAGTATTCAGATGTTTTACTTAAGTAAAAGTATCAATAGGCTACTGCAATGTAGAAATACTCCCTTACAAGTAAAAGTCAATTCAAAATGTAATTCAGTAAAGGTACAAAAGTATTGGTATAAAAATGTACTTTGAGTACCAAAAGTAAAAGTACTCCAGTCCTTGTGAGTTGTGAGTACTTTTACTCACAATTTACATCGCAATGCAACGTAGATGGATGGCTATTTTCAAATGGCCGAAATGTATATAGGGCTGAGATCTACAAGCTCACAGAGATTGTAGATCTGCTATTTTCAAAATATTTTTATACATTTGAAAACTTGAAATGGGACATTCTGCTTAACAGGGGCGGACTGGCCATTTGGCATACCCAGCGGCCCACCGGGCAAAAAAAAAAGGGGGGGGGGGGTTGAAAAATCATTACGGTAATTTCCGGGTTGCGTGGCCCAATTATTAGTATCATATCATCATTAGTATATAAGCATCATTTTACACTTTGGCTATTTTTGAAAAATCGTGAAAATGTGTGCAAATCTTTAAAGCGAACATTTTTAACTCAAATCTTTGCTTCTGGGGGTCCCTGGAACAAAAGCGGCAGTGCGGATGTGGACTGTGAACTTTGTACTTCCATGTGCTTTTTCTCTCTGCAAACTTCTAAATAAAGTATTCAATCAATCAATCAAAGACTAGGAAAAACTAAACACAGTTTGGTTGGTGAAACAAGTTCATGGTTACTTCCCACAATAAATGTACAGATGTTTTTACACATAGCGATTTACTAACAGGTGAGAGATGCTGTGCTTATGCACTTAAGCTGTGAATAGAAACAGGACTCACAGGGACTCACATTTAAACTAAACAAAAACACACACAATTTAATACAGGAGAATTAGATTTAAATTAATTGAAGGGTGGATTAAAAAACAACATAATATACTTTAAAATGGTGATTGTCTTCTGTTTCTATCAGGGTTCATCAGCAGAGACCAGAATCTCCTGTACCCAGCTGTGTCTCCATGAAGAGTGATCATTCCATGGATCAACCTGTTGCCTTCAAAGATGAGCACCACTCTACTGAACAAAGGTTTGTTGAATTTACAGATAGATGATTGAAACAGTAATACTGGACAAGCTTCCACTAAACATGACTTGCATAGGATATACTGGGAACAATGGTAGCATAAGACATGATTGTGTGATGCTGCTTTCCTTTTTTAGATAACTGCCTAACTGTTAATGTGTTAATTTATCAGAATAGACAGCTGAAGATGCGGTGGTGGACAGTAACATTGACAGTACATTTACTGAATGCTTTAAAAATATATACTTATTACTTTTACTCTGCTAAATTTCCAAGACAAATATTTTACTTTCTACTCCACTACATTTCTAGGAAGGCTGTGAAGTACAGTACTCTTAGGATGCCTCTTTTTTTCTTCTTCCCTAAAATGCAAACGGCTGAAACGTAGGGAGCGTTCAGCTGTGTCAGTGGTAAAACATTTTCAGAGGGTGATGTACCAAACGGGGCTGAAGTACAGCTCTTCACGGGTAAAAAAAAAACGGTCCGGAACTGAAATGGAAATGTGAAATCTGATCCAATTCCAACCCTTTCCGAGATTTTTTTTAAATATCAAAACCAAACCCGAGTGGACCCATGACAGTTTCGTCCGATTCCGACCCGTTCCGACCCGTTCCGACTTTCTTTTTACGGACCCGGACCCTAATTGGACTGGTAAGGCTACTTCTTGGCCTTGAACCTACAGCTCACCTAACCCCTGCTCATTTTTCTAGGGTCGGATGGCTCAGGGTAGAGGACAGAGTACAGCAACTTGCAATGGGCCTGGTCTACAAGATACACCACAACAATAAGATACCCATGTACCTGTCAAAGTAATTCAAAAACGTAAATGAAGTCCACAACCACAACACCAGAGGTAGCTCCACTGATCACGTCCAACCCCGATGTGGCACAAACAAGGGGTTGAATTCGTTCTCCTGCTATGCAACAAAAATGTGGAATGCCATACCAATAGTAGTGAAGGAGTGTAAAACCCTACTCGCTTTCAAAACTCGCAGCCCTACATATGTTCCCTCAGTTTAGAATTGGGGATAGGTTTGGGGTTAAGGTTTGAGAGAACATAGGGCTGAGGGAACATATTGTCCAATTGAAACAAACTCAAAATGAGTGTGATTGTAAAAACTGAACAAAAACACGCACAATTTAATACAGGAGAATTAGATTTAAATTAATTGAAGGGTGGATTAAAAAGCAGCATAATAATATACTTTAAAATGGTGATTGTCTTCTGTTTCTATCAGGGTTCATCAGCAGAGACCAGAATCTCCTGTACCCAGCTGTGTCTCCATGAAGAGTGATCATTCCATGGATCAACCTGTTGCCTTCAAAGATGAGCACCACTCTACTGAACAAAGGTTTGAATTTACAGATAGATGATTGAAACCGTAATACTGGACAAGCTTCCACTAAACATGACTTGCATAGGATATACTGGGAACAATGGTAGTATAAGACATGATTGTGTGATGCTGCTTTCCTTTTTGGGCGGTGTAACCATAAGTGAGGTTGGGACATCGACATTTGGCCACCATTGTACACCCCTAATCCTGCACCGTGATTGGCCACCCATTGTACACCCCTAACCCCTACACATTCAATGCAAATATATACTTTTCTTCAGTGAGCTTCCATCACTGTGATGACCACTGGCTGCACTATGATTGGCTGACTCTATTGGCTGACTCTATTTAGCACTGTGATTGGCTAGCGAGACACATGACACATGTGCATAGCCCTATAAATAGGACTATGCACTTAAAAAAAACATTTATGTTTTTTGGGGCGGTGTAACCGCCCCCTATAAGTGAGGTTCGGACACTGACTACTCCTGCACCGTGATTGGCCAATAGTCTACAACGCAGTCTACACCCCTAACCCTTCCACAGTCAATGCAAATACCAGTCTACACCCCTAACATTCGATGCAAATCTATAGCTGTAATGTGATTGGCTGGTTGACTCTATTCAGGACTGTGATTGGCTAGCGAAACACATGACACATGTGCAGCCCTATGAATAGCAGTATGGCACTTAAAAAAACACATCTATGTTTTTAGCGGCGCTAGCCGCTCTATACCTTTAGGTATAGAGCGGATATTAGCCCTCTATGCCTGGCTTTTGCGTCAACGTTCTGATTGGTCAGGTGCGCCAACGTTCTGATTGGTCAGGTGCGTCAACGTTCTGATTGGTCAGGTGCGTCAACGTTCTGATTGGTCAGGTGCGCCAAAGTTGTGATTGGTCACTATTCATGACATCACTATGATGTCATGAATATAGAATTCGATGTCTATATAAACGATGACAATGACTTCATCTTATTATTCATTTGGCTAAAGTCTCCGTCTAGGTAAGTTATTTAAAGTTAATATGACGAATAGAAAGAGAAAGATACAAGAACAGATGAAGGGTGAATGTATAGAAAGTCTGAGTTCGGGACCCAGTCATCCGTTATGACAGAATGGTTTGATAGAGACGATCGAGAATCCAAGAGTCCGTTAAGGTTCTGATTGGTCAGGCCCGTCAAGGTTCTGATTGATCAGGCCCGTCAAGGTTGTGATTTGTCAGGCAAGGGGACTATTCATGACATCACTATGATGTCAAGGTTTATTTTTTATTTCCTCATGTTTTTTTTTGTATATATTTTTATTTGGCTAAAGTCTCCTTCTAGGTAAGTTATTTAAAGTTAGATCCTCAATTTAACTTTATCTGTCGTCGACGCTCTGATTGGTCAGACCCGTCAACAAAGTGATTGGTCAAGCTTCACATGACACATGGCTATAAACACATTATAAACACATATCGATGACATAATGTATTCAAAGGCGCCGCTACCTTCACACAGGGTGTGATTTTTTTATAAGTGAGTCATGTGATGACCACACACCGCCCACTTCACACTGGGTGTGATTTTTTAAAAGTGAGTCACCCATTGTGACTTTTCTTTAAGTGAACTTCCATCACTGTGATGACCACTGTGATGACCACCACACCGCCCACTTCACACTGGGTGTGATTTTTGGGGCGGTGTAACCTCCCCCTATAAGTGATTGGCCAATAGTCTACAACGCAGTCTACAACGCTGGTGATGACAGCTAGTGTCATCACCACTATCTGTAATGTGATTGGCTGACTTGCAAATTCAGGACTGTGATTGGCTAGCGAAACAGATGACACATGTGCAGCCCTATATAGGACTATGGCACTTAATTTTGTGTTTTTTTTTTAAGTGAGTCGTGTGATGAGTAACACAGAGAACAGACAGCCGATGAGGACAAAAAGATGGAAGAAAATATTACTATGGTCATATTGAAGCCAAAAGGACTTAAAAAATCACACCCAGTGTGAAGTGGGCGGTGTGTGGTCATCACAACATGACTCACTTAAAAAAAAGAATAAATGACTTTTTTTTGTGTCATGTGTTTCGCTAGCCAATCACAGTCCTGAATTTGCAAAGTCAGCCAATCACATTACAGCTAGTGGTGATGACACTAGCTGTAATGTGATTGGCTGACTTTGCAAAAGTATAGATTTGCATTGACTGTGGAAGGGTTAGGGGTGTAGACTGCGTTGTAGGCTATTGGCCAATCACGGTGCAGGATTGGTCAGTGTCCAAAACTCACTTATAGGGGGCGGTTACAGCGCCCCAAAAATAAATGATCCTAAAATTATTTTAGTACTAGACCATTTGGTGTCCGGGTAGCTCAGTCGGTAGAGCTCTCGCCTTCAGACCAAAAGGTCATGGGTTCGAATCCCGGGCACCGCCAACTCAGCGCATGAGTAGAATGAAGATACCTGGTTCTCCTCAGTGGCTGGAGCAATTGCTCTGATTTTGCACACAGCCATTGACCATTACCATCTGAACGCAACTGTGAAGCCCGTTTTTCAATTTCATCAAATCTCAGCTTCTTATTAGCGTTTATGTGTCAAACAATGTCGCCATGGTTACGGGCCTGCCCAGCTATGGGACGAACTGCCTCCCGGGTTGCCAGATCATGTGTGCATATCCCCCCACGGATGCGCTGCGCCGACCGGGTATGGTCTAGTAATTATTAATTAATATCGGATAAACCGCGGGTGAAATATTGCGGTAAATAAATTAATGACATCTAATAGCCTATATCTATCCATAAAATAGCAAAATCTCTGCGTGCTTGTGTCTGTGTGAGTGTGTAGAGCAGTGTGCGATGCGATGACAAAATGCATTGATTTAGCCTATGGAATGTCGGTGCGTCTTTTTTCTTTCTTTTAAACCGGTGCTAGCAGTGTGCTCTGTATGTTGGATGCCGCATGTATGTTGGATGCAGTGGTGGAAAAAGTACTCAAATTCTTTACTTAAGTAAAAGTACCGATACTGCAATATAGAAATACTCTGTTACAAGTAAAAGTCCAGAATTCAAAATTTACTTGAGTAAAAGTACAAAAGTATTGGCATCAAAATGTACTTAAAGTATCAAAAGTATAAGTACTAAAATATTTGAAAATAGCAGATCTACAAGCTCTCAACGCGTCGCGATGCCACCATTGAGAGCTTGTAGATCGGCTATTTTCACAATATTTATCTGTGGAACCGAGTCAAACAAAATGGGGGGGTCCCCAGTTCAAACATGGTTATTTTGGGGGGTCGATGGCCTGAAAAGATTGAGAACCTTTAACAGTAAACATGAACGTAGCGTTTACGTGGGGAATATAATAATAATAATATAGCTGCAAGCAGCGATAATACGGGGCCAGAGAGAGAGAGAGAGAGAGAGAGAGAGAGAGAGAGAGAGAGAGAGAGAGAGAGAGAGAGAGAGAGAGAGAGAGAGAGAGAGAGAGAGAGAGAGAGAGAGAGAGAGAGAGAGAGAGAGAGAGAGAGAGAGAGAGAGAGAGAGAGAGAGAGAGAGAGAGAGAGAGAGAGAGAGAGAGAGAGAGAGAGAGAGAGAGAGACGTGGAAACTGGAGAGAGAGAGAGAGAGAGAGACATGGAAACGGAATAGATTGAAAAGAGACATGGAAACGGAATAGATTGATGAGAGAGAGAGAGATGGAAACAGAATGGATTGATTGGACATCTCAACCTATTGCCATTGACAGGAATCGAATTCTCAACCTTCAGACTAATAGGCTTCAACATTACCTATAGTGCTATAGCTTTGTCCAGGCTGATGTTGTCTGTTGAAGATCATAAACTCTTGCCTTCTGTCATGAACCAAGCCAACACTAAGATCACTCGTTCACAAACCATTTACCAATAGAGAAATTGTATGTCTCCTCGCAACCGAAAACAGTGAAAGCAGCTGATCTACAAGCTCAGAAACACGTTGCTATCTGAAAAGTTTTGAGATTGTAGATCGGCTATTTTCAGAATGAAGTATGTCATACATTTAAAAAGCGTACTCTCAAATAAGCATTTCAGGTTATCTTTACCATTTGCACATGTATTCATTGATACAGTCATGTTGTTTGCAATTCAACTTAAATGAAGTCTGCATCAAGTGAGGCTTGAACTGGCGACCTTGAGATTGTGAGGCACTCATTTAAGGGAGACGCCATTGGACCAACAGACAAGGAACTGTGAAAAAGGAGACCACACAGATGATACAGTTTCACGCAAATAGCTGAAAAATCCTGTGTTTAAGTGTTTTTCAAACTGCTCAAAATTGCGGACAATCTAAGGGCGGAGCTTACTGGTCAAAGCGATAGATGTGTTCCTCATGAGTCAAGGCACAAGGAAATGTGAGTCTTGCATGTATGTGTTAGGGGCAGATGAATAATTTTCATAAAACTGCAATAGTTAAAATCTATTTCCTCCTGGGATTTTTGAGTAATGTGCACGAAACATTTTACACATGAACTTAGGACCTTTGCCGACAAAACAAAAGCGGCGGATTTTCCATAAGTGAAAAAATGCAGAAGTTATGAGCCAATGGCTGTTTTTCATATAATTCAAAATGGTGGGCGATCTAAAGGTCAGAGGTCCAAAGTCAGACCACGAAAGTTGTCGGGCATGAAGAGACGCATGTGTGTATCAAAGTTTCATGGTTGTAGGTCAAACAGGGCATGAGTTGTACCTGTTCAAAGTTGGCACTTTCAATTGAGTGCTATAGCGCCACCCTTTGACGAATGAGTGTGAGAATTATTTCTTGATAGTTTTTCATGTGCATCTACCATATGGCCGAGTTTCGTAAAAAGCGTATGCACGGTTAAGCCAGAATTGCCAAAAACAAGTATTTTTCAAACTGCTCAAAATTGCGGACAACTAAGGGCGGAGCTTACTGGTCAAAGCGATACATGTGTTCCTCATGAGTCAAGGCACAAGTGTAAGAAAGTTTCACGACTTTCGGCCAAACGAGGCATGACTTATGCCTGTTTAAAGTTTGCATTTTCAAAGAATTGCTATAGCGCCCCCCTTTGGCCAATTGGAGTAAGATTGGTTTCAGTGATATTTGGAATGACCCTGTACATTTCTGCAAAGTTTCAAAGAAATGTGAGTCTGCATGTATGTTTTAGGTGCAGATGAATAATTTTCATAAAACTGTAATAGTTCAGATCTATCTCCTCCTGGGATTTTTGAGCAATCTGCACGAAACGTTTAACACTTCAACTTTGGACCTCTGCCTACAAAAATTTCCAACGGATTTTCCATAAGTGAAAAAATGCAGAAGTTAGGAGCCAATGACTGTTTTTCATATAATTCAAAATGGTGGGAGATCTAAAGGTCAGAGGTCAAAAGTCAGAGGGTGAAAGTTGTTCAGCATGAGGAGACGCATATGTGTATCCAAGTTTCATGGCTGTAGGTCAAACAGGGCATGAGTTGTACCTGTTCAAAGTTGCCATTTTCAATTGAGTGCTATAGCGCCACCTTTGGACGAAAGATTGTGAGAATTATTTCTTGATAGTTTTTCATGACCATCTACCATATGGCCGAGTTTCGTAAAAAGCGACTGCACGGTTCAGCCAGAACTGCGAAAAGTGGCAGAAGAAGTGACAGAATACTGCCAATAACAATACAGGTCCAGAGCTGAGCTCTGGCCCCGTAATAATATATATAATATATAATATAATATTCACCCGCAGCATGGGTTTAGCGAGACAGCAGCCAAAATGAAAATCACACTAGATGATCCGATCATCTTATAAAAAATGTAAGTGCTTAAGATTTTATCCCAAACCCAACGGGACCCGACCCGGCCCGTCGGCACCGGCTGGGCCGGGTCGACGTTTTTTTTTATCCAAATAAATTCATATATTAATTCATTTGTAGCGTATTGTGTTCACAATAAGCAACGGCTTTCCAAGAGTATATGAAAGCCATTTAAAATAGTTATACTCTTACACAGCTGTTGCCAAATAATTAATCATCAGGGCAGCAGCGCAAAAGTAGGTAAAATCAATCAATCAGCCAGCTGTTTTCTGTCACTGCGCAGCACTCTTTAAAGTTTAAACCAACATGACATATAGAATGGATCTTCAGACAAATTGGATTATTTCTTCAAATGACAAGAGCAGGCAGCGGGCAGTACGAGGTAACATTGGATGTCAATTCAATTCAATTTTATTATAGTGTCAAATCACAACAAGTTGTCTCAAGACACTTTACATGTAGAGAAGAGACCCAATCCCACCCTGAACAAGCAATTTTTGCGACAGTGGCAACGAAAAACTCCCTGTGGAGTTTCTCCATGCAACTTTTTCCCATCAAACAAAGTAATCCGAACTGTTTTGTACTGCTTATTTTGCATGCTGAAAGCATGATTTTATTAAGACATGACAGCAATATGGAAAAAACGAAAATATCTCAATTAAAAGTATATTTCGTATAATAACCGAATATCATTCTTAAAATGGTTATGGGGCAGTGTATATATTTATATAGCCCTATTTGCTCCAAGCTGTTTTTTAAATAAAATATGGACTGTTGGAATAGGGTGGAATGACTCCTGTTATTAACGAATTACCAAGATTTAATGCAGCAATTAAGCTTCTTTAGAAAAATGACTGACGGGCTGGGCTGGGTCTAATTTGTCAATTATTAGTCGAGCCGGGCTAAAATATTTAGGGGATATGAAAGCTCTAGTTAGTAGTTTGAAGTGCTCATGTGGCCTTATAGTTACTTCTTTTTGTTTTCATAGACCTGCGGTTGCTTATTTCTCGCCAAGGCTGCATGGCAACACGGCTCATGGTCCAACGCACAAAGCCATTGCAGTGTCTGTGTGCACTTGGCGGGTGGTTTCAGAAACGGGCGGGTGCTTTTAGAATCCACTACCCCCCCTCCCCAAGCCGTACCCATGTGTGTCTGCAGAATGGCAATGTGGGGGATATAGCAACAACACGCCCACAGGCACACCTCCACGCGCAACTAACGGCGTCGGCATAATGGGGGACGGGTAGCGCAGGTGCTAGCAGGTGCTAGAATAACATATTGGGGCCGCGCAGCTCCATTTTCCCTATTTAACGATAGTTAGGGGCGGGCAAATTGACGGAGAATAGGGGCCAAAGTGTGCAGTTTGGCTTATGTGCTGAGAACAGACAGTTTATCAGGGATGGAAAGTGAGTTTGTAGGCTACTGTGTAGTGCAGTGGTTCTCAAACTTTTTCATGTCAAGGACCCCCAAATTGACACTTGTTAGCCCGCGGACCCCCATTTGAAAAGATATGCCAGGGACCCCCATAAGAGAAGATTTTTTTTTACGGCTCTAGCAGTGAATCTAAACCATTTTAATTTCAAGGACTCCCAGTTTGACATGCATTAGGGCTACGGACCCCCATTTAATGGCATTTCTATCTGTTGGACCCCAGTTTATATCGTACAATCTATGTTAATTTAACTCTGAGAGTGTACAAATGGAACCAAATGGACCCGTTAGAGTCCATTTGGTTCCATCTGTACACTCTCAGAGTTACAGACCCATAAGGGTCCATTTGGTGCCTAATCTATCATTTAGCTGGGGACCCCCTGGAACTACCTCAAGGACCCCTGGGGGTCCCCGGACCCCACTTTGAGAACCAATGGTGTAGTGTGTGTACACACACACGCACATCCCGTCGTGGAGGCACAGAATCGGTCCTACACAAACACCCGCTGATATACCTATATATAACAGGCGGAGCTGTCCCCCGTCGCCAACACACACGCGCGAGCGCGCACAAACACACACACACACACACACACACACACACACACACACACACACACACACACACACACACACACCACGGTACATCCAGCAGTGTGTCGCCGTGCCTCCCCAACGTGCATGCGCGAACACACAGGCGTGAGCCGTCGCGAGCGAGCGTGCACGCGCGCGCACACACACACGTGAAAGTAATGGCTTAGCAAGTGAAAGAAAGATCAAAAATAATTACCTCTTGCTGCTGCTGCAGCTGCGCGAGCCACGCGATGTCACGTGGCATTGCGTGTGCGTTTGGCCAGCATTGTTTTTTTGCGTGGTCCCATGGCTGCGTGCAAAGTTGTGTGTAGTAAAGTTTGTGTCGCGAGCAACCACACACACACACACACACACACACACACGCACCATGGAGCTGTGTGTCGCGAGCGAGTGCGCCAAACACACACGGCAACAGTGCACGCATGTGTCGCGCGCGCATGTGTCGAGCGCACGCACCAAACAGCCACGGCAACAGTCGCGCGCCCCAAGACACCAAGACACCAAGACACCAAGACACCACAGCCACAGAGGTTACTCAAATTATAGTTAGATGTATATATATATTTTTTTAAGTGAGTCGTGTTGTGATGACCACACACCGCCCACTTCACACTGGGTGTGATTTTTTATATATATATATATATATATATATATATATATATATACACATACATACATACATACATACATACATACATACATACATACATATACTGTCCAATTGAAACAAACTAAAAATGAGTGTGATTGTAAAAACGAAACAAAAACACACACAATTTAATACAGGAGAATTAGATTTAAATTAATTGAAGGGTGGATTCAAAAATAGCATAATAATATACTTTAAAATGGTGATTGTCTTCTGTTTCTATCAGGGTTCATCATCAGAGACCAGAATCTCCTGTACCCAGCTGTGTCTCCATGAAGAGTGATCATTCCATGGATCAACCTGTTGCCTTCAAAGATGAGCACCACTCTACTGAACAAAGGTTTGAATTTACAGATAGATGATTGAAACCGTAATACTGGACAAGCTTCCACTAAACATGACTTGCATAGGATATACAATGGTAGTATAAGACATGATTGTGTGGTGCTGCTTTCCTTTTTTAGATAAGTGTGTGTGTGTGTGTGTGTGTGTGTGTGTGTGTGTGTGTGTGTGTGTGTGTGTGTGTGTGTGTGTGTGTGTGTGTGTGTGTGTGTGTGTGTGTGTGTGTGTGTGTGTGTGTGTAGATCTGCTATTTTCCACCACTGGAGGCTGGTAGAGTGTGTTGTTGTTACAGTTGTTGTATAGTCGTTTAATTAATTAATTATATTAATTAATCAAACGTGCACCGCATCGACGTCTGAAACTCGTCCAGTGAGAAACGTTCCGCGGTGCAAAAATAGGTGCAATTAAAATGCGTTAACACGATCATTTTTTTTAAATTAATTCATCGAAATTAATGCGATAAAGTCCCGGCCATAACATATATATATATATATTTTTTTAAATATATATATAATATATTTTTTTTTAAACTACATTTGAATGGCAATTTTAGCTTTCGAATGTAATTTATTTTTTCACATTCACAGCTATTTACACACACACAGTAAGCCAGGCACTCTGCCTAGCCAATCACGAGACGGGGAGGCAGGCAGGGGTGAGCAAAGCAACATTATATAATGTGGATTAAACATGTTTAATGGCAACGCCAATCAACAGAGTCTCCTTGAAATCTCTCTGCAACACTTTAGAGTTGTTATATTTGTTCGAGACCAGAGAGTGGCACCAAGTAAAACAGGAGAATGCAGTGAGATTCAATTTACCTTGTTCAAAATGGCCTACAAAAAGATAAACTGCGGTCCAGAAAGGGGAGTCACAATGAGACTAGAGACGAGATTTAGAATGTCTAGTCTAGTCTTACGTCACTCTCATTCATGAAATTGAATGCCCCATGAGTGAGGCGAGGCAGTAAATGGCATGGGCAAATCGAATCACTTGGCATTAACATGTGAATGAATTGATAAAAGCATACTTCAGTGGGCGGGAGCGGACGAGGCTCCGCCAATTGCCACAACATGTAGCACACAGCATCCATGTCATGCTTTAATAAATGTCATGCTTTAACCATGGTAAATGGATGAGTCCCTTAGAGAGCCTATTTCAACCAATCAGATTGCTCTGTTGTATAATTGCTATTACAGCCCTGTAACTTCACAACAGCCCATACGTGGAGTGATACTAGGTTTTAGAGGTATCAGTTCTCAATAAAGCCTTTCCAACATGCGGTATTCTTTAAAGTTAACTCAAGCCTGCATGAAAGAGCTCAGAGAAACAATTCCCCGAATGAACAAGTTTTTTCAGCTTGCTTTAACGAGCTGGTCAAGGAAGACCCGAAGGAATGTGGGTGTTTCCTTCAAAATGGGGGCGTGCCCTTCATTTATTATATATGTTACAGGGAAATTGGAAAACCAGGGAAATTGAAAAAGCCCCCCCCCAGGCAATTTTGTAGAACCAACACTAGAGGGCAATGCAAGCCACCCACACTAGACTAGAGCCCCCCACCACACACACACATGCACGCGCGTGCGCACACACGCGTGTGCATGTGTGCATGCGCACACGCACACATGCACACATGTGTGTCGTGGATAGTAACCCATGAAAAGATCTACTCTCCCCCTATCGGTTTACAACTCGGACGGCGCTGATTCGACTAGCAGACCATCGGCCGGTCGGCTCGGGCGCGCCTCCTCGGCCTCAAGCTCTGCTGAGTCGGTGCGCCTCCGGCAACTATTATCACGTGTGCGTGTGAACGCGTGTTCAGCGTTCCCCTAGCGTAGCTTCCTGTTTGCTATGTGGGGGGGAACAACAAAAGCCAGTCCGCCTCGCATCAAAGCCCCGCCTCGCGCCTCCTCCTCCTTCCCCTCCTCCCCCCGCCGCCTCGCATCAAAGCGCGCCTCCTCCTCCTCGCGTTTTCTTACGCGAGGAGCGCCTCGCGTAAAAAAACTTGTCTCGAAAAGCCCCGCCTCGCGTCGAAGCCCCGTGCCTAAAAACAAGCATATCTTTCCAATTTCCCAACAAATGTCAATTTCCCTGTGACATATATACCCCGCCAAAAGGGGTGTGGTTTTAGGGAAAATGGGCGTGGCTTTAAACAACACTAAAAAATACGAGGCCAAAGAAATGAACTACAGATTTAAAGTTGAAACATACAAATGTATTAATGACAATGAAATTTGCTGTCTCTGAAACAGTGTTCAAAGGAGTTGCATATATTATTTAATACTGGAGTTTTTATTGTTTAGCTTGCCACAAGCTGGTATAAATTATGACTGTGTTTAATTTTTTTCTTGTTTCCTTCTTTTTATTAAAACTATATGCTTTCTACAGTGATAAGGACCTGTCCTGTTGTTACATGTGTCAGGAGGTTCTGAGGGATCCAGTCACAACCACCTGTGGACACAGGTTCTGCAGAGAGTGTATCACCTCATACCGGGAACAGGCTGGACCAACAGGAGACAGCGCCTGTCCCAAGTGTGGCAAAAAACCTAGAAAAGAACCTGAACTCAGTGGAAAGACAGATAAAGACACAGGTAATACAGACTATGGGGCTTGTATTTTACTTTGTTCAAGTAACCTAAATTGGGCTAAAAGATAAAAAGGTGTATACTGTGTATAAAAAGTGTTAATTATAAAGGCTAGTTCATCTTACAATAAAAACAAAGAAGTGTGTCTTTTCTGTTCTATATTGAAATGTCACAAATGATGAGCTAGTCTTTAGGGAGTGTTCCGTTTAACTGTTAATAAAAAATATGATTCATGTGGTTCTTTCAGGATACAGTAATGTCCAGAAAGTAAAACTGACTTTCAAAGAAGAAACAAAGAAAAGATTTTCATCAACGCATGAAGGTAACGGCACACAAAAGAGCTTGTTGAGCAGTATTTACACAAAGCTGTACATCACCCCAGAAGAGAGCGAAGACTTCTCTGAAGAGCATGAACTCAGACAAATCAGAAAAAAGATAAGGGCGCTGCTCTCGTCTGAAATCTCTCTCAATGACATCTTCAAACCTGTACCTGGCCAAGAAAACCAACACCAAAGACTTACAAAGGGCATCGCCGGCATTGGGAAATCGTTCGCCGTGCAAAAGTTTGCTCTGGACTGGGCTGAAGAGAAGGCCAACAACGATCTAGACTTTGTCTTCGTTCTTGTTTTCAGAGAGATCAACCTGTGCGAAGGACAGATCAGTCTGAACGCACTCCTGATGGAATTCCACTCCGCGCTAAAAGAACTGAGTGACCCACTGGCATACACCGAATCCAAGGTGGCCATTATCTTGGATGGACTAGATGAGAGCAGGCTCACCTTCGACTTCCTCAGCAATTACGTAGTCACATCGGTGACCCAGGAAGCATCAGTGGATGTATTGTTGACCAGTCTCATCAAAGGGAAGCTGCTTCCATCTGCCCACCTCTGGATAACATCCCGAGCTGCTGCAGCCAATCAGATCCCTGCTCAATACCTTAACATGGTGACAGAGATAAGAGGCTTCAACGACACACAGAAGGAACAGTACTTCAAGAATAAGTTTGCAGTAAAGACAGATCTCGCTGATCATGTCATCTCCAACATCCAGTCTTCACAGAGCCTATGCATGATGTGCCACATTCCAGTCTTCTGCTGGATTTTGGCTGAATTATTCCATGATGAAACATTTGTGGGTGGAGGAAAGCCGAAAGTCTATGAGGCCCTGACAGAGATGATGTCACACTACCTGCTGGTCCAGACCAGGCGGAGAAACAGCAAATCCGACCAGAAGATAGAGGGGGATAATGAGATGCTCCTGAAATCCCACAGAGAGCAACTCCTAGGCCTTGGCAGACTGGCATTTGAGCACCTCAAAAAGAACAGCCTCATTTTCTATGAGAAAGATTTTGAAGACTGCAATATTGACACCACAGAGGCATCTATCTACTCTGAATTCTGTGCCATTCTTAAGGAGGAGCGAGTCTTTGTCCAAAAGAAAGTCTTCAGCTTTGTACACCTGACTGTTCAAGAGTTCTTTGCCGCGCTCTACATCTATGACTGCTTCATCAACAAGAAGAACACAGAGGCAATCTGCTCTTTCCTCGGGCAGGAGAAGAAGACTCTCGAGAGCAATCTGCTGGACCTGCTGAAGATGACCATCAACAAGGTGTTGGAGAGCAAGAATGGACATTTGGAATTCTTCCTACGCTTCCTCCTTGGTCTCACCTGCGAGTCCAACCGTGAAGTTCTGTCAGGTCTGCTGACAACAGAAGAAGAAACAAGCTCTGAAAATACCAGAAAGAAAATCCTCACCTACCTGAAGACCCGAAGGAAGGGACTATCTGCGGACAGGTAAACAATAAACATAGATAATATTTTCTAAATGGAAAGTTTTGCCCTCTGTTTAAAAAGGGATCCTGTCCACATAACACACATGCACCGTTAGAAAAATCATAAACCTTTGGCTGAAATCCTGTTATTATTGTATACAGTTGCATCAACTTGTTCCAGTGCATGGTGGAGATGAGAGACAACAAAGTGAAAGATGAGATTGAGGCGTTCCTGAAGTTGGAGGACCGTTCAGAGACAGAGTTGTCTCCCTTGCAATGCTCAGCCCTGGCCTACGCTCTGCAGGTATCCAAAGAGCAACTGGAGGAGTTTGACCTGGCCAGTTACAACACATCAGAACTCGGCAGAATGAGACTTATTCCAGCTGTGACCTGCAGCAGAAAGGCTTTGTGAGTTTTGCTGTTTTCTATATTTACTTTTATTTATTTATATAGAAATATAATATTTCTAAATACAATTGGGTATTATGTTATTTTCAGTCACTGAACATCTGTGCTGTATTCTGTTATAATAATTATAGATTTAGATTTCCAATACATTCCAAGATCACAGACACTGGAACCCTAAAAATCACAGCTATGTTAATGATCCTAGAAAAATCTGGTTGATGGTGGCAACTAGAGCCAAAAGGTTTGTTATAAAGCTAGTTCTTCTATAGAAAAAAAGTTCATTATCAGATTATTATAATTTGATGAATAACCTGATCACTGATATATCTAAATATCCAATTCTGTTGACAGACTAGCTGAGTGTAACCTCAGTGAAGAACTGGTTAGGGTGTTGGCTCCGTCTCTCACATTCCCATATTCTACGCTGAGAGAGTTGAACTTGAGCAACAATGATCTGCTGGACTCAGGAGTGGCCGTCCTCACTGCTGGACTGAAGAGTCCAAAATGTAAACTGATGGTATTGAGGTACTTAACTTATAAACAGTTTCATCCAAATGCTCTAATGTTGCTTGGCAATGAGCCAAAACCCTTGGAGGCATCCAGTCAGGCTGGTCCAGTTGGCTGGTTAAAATAGGTCAAGTACATTTGCACATGCCAATAATTTGTGGTCTGTACATAACCTTTAGAAGCAGTAGAAAGCTATATTATCTTGCAGTTCAAATATTGATCCCCAGCTTTGGAATGACCTGTGATGCTTGAAACGGATGCTTAACACATTACATGCCAAAAGAAAATCCAACGCTTCACTGCCATTGACGAGACGTCATTTGGTGTTTTGAAGTCACCAGAACAACATTCTAAAAGTCCTAAGAAATCCTAGTCGCAGAAATATGTTTAATTGGCATCAATCCAAGATGTCCACCAATTATTGTCAAAAAGCCATATAGAGATGCACATGTGCCAAAAAAGAACATGGTACTCCCTTGCACTTCAGTCAGGGTATTTTAATTCAATTGAAATCTCAGACGATTCAACGAGTCGAGTTTGCAGCGTGAGAATACCGCCGTCAATGCCGTGGCATGAAAATGGATTATGGGAGATGCATATATTGTTGGATGGCCTCTCACATTATCATACTTTCCTCTCCATTTTAATGACTGGCCTTTACAGCTAACTAGCTAAACTAACAGCTGACCAACACACAAAATAATGGAAGTTGGAACTTCATTGTCTATATTGGTTATATATTCATTTAATATTGGGATCACAAGGCAATTCTACTGGAATAATTGTTTATGACAACTCAAAGGCCTACAGTCCAGATGTATTATTATACACATTGCAACAAAGGCTTTAGTAAAATAGCCAGTGATTTTGGTATTTGGAAAGTGTGTATACAAACCTTTTTAATGGCGCACTAAAATGGCTCCAGATATTCTTGAAATTATACATTGATTGATAACATTTTAGAGTCATATAAGCACAACTACTCCTGAAGCACAGCATCCCTTTGCTTTGATGATGATGCACTTTGTTTGTGGCACAAACACCTCATGCATTTAAGCAATATTACATGAGAGGTTGTGCATTATTGTGATTATTGGCACGCCAGTGATGCGGTCTGCAGGCACGCATCACTGAATAATCACCAATAATAATCACGATAAAGCACAATAATCAATAATCACGATCACACCCTTATATTGCGATTATACAAACATATCAAAATGAATTCATATTGTGGGACATTTCTCTCTCAAAATAACAACCTTTTTGCGAGTATTATCTCTGTTATCTGACAGACAGACAGAGTCCAGAGAATGCCAGATTCACGGCCGCAAACGTCCCAGGCAAACTGCTAGCCTAGCCACTTTGCTGGCTCTGCTCTGCCAGACTTTTATATTTTGATTAGGTGTGTTGTCATGCTTGTTTGAAGCACGGGTAGATAGCTATTTCAACCAATCAGATTGCTTCGTCGGAACTTCCTGTTGTATAATGATTATTTACTCTACCGTCTTTTAAATGGAAGCAACATTGCCATGCATGGCTGTTCTATACTTTTCTATTTCTATGGTATTATGTGTGTGATGCTGGCTAAAGAGCAACTAATAGCGGTTTCACACTATGGTCCCGGGTGCGCACCCTGGGCCACTTGGCAGCAGAGCATGTGAGCGGAGCGACGCGATTTTGACGTGAGCGCGGAGCTGGTTATAAAAAGGTTGGAGCGCTACTCAGAGCGAGGACCGCCTCCCGCTCCAGGCCGCCCTCGCGGGGGCCGCGCACCGAATGTTTGAGCATGCCCGGTCGCACGGACTCAGAGACACACAGACATCCGCAGTGCACAGCGCACCGAGATGTCATTAGAATTTCTACTTTCTTTTTCTTTTCTTTTTTTTACTGTTGAGCGACCCGGTTTGAGCGGAGCGTGGAGCGAGATTTGCGCAAATCAACGTGAGCGAGGAGCGACGGGGAGCGGAGCGCGGGGGGAGTTGACGTGAGCGAATAGCGAGCGTGAAACCAGCCCCCTGGAGCGCCGAGCGGCATTTCCACCCGCTCCGCTCCGCTCACGTGCTCTGCTTGGCAGGTGTCGCGCTAGTGTGAATGTTGCGCATCGTTCCCCGAAACGGAACAACGTTCCGCACCCGAAACCACCTCGGGAGGTAGTTTCGGGTGCGATTCTTGCGTCCTCGGGTACGGTACGCTGCAATGTGAAAGCAAACGTACCGTTAGACGGAAGTGGCCCGCTATTTGTAATAGGTGACGGTATATAAACTCGACAAAAACAGTCAACAAAAGCACGTCGCAGATCAATCCACAGGGGTTCGACTATGGCCGGATCCGGGGAAGGATCCCTCTGGTCTAATGAAGAGATTTCATGCTTGCTGGACATTTGTGCAAACAAGGACATACAAACACAACAGGAGGAGCAGTGGCTCCTATTCACAAAGCAGTTTACGACCATATTTTGATCTTACTGGCTTTTCATAAATGATATATTTTTGTACTTAAGCTGTCGTGAAAGTTTTTAATATTTAGAGAAATTTAAAGTTTCAAATACAAAAGTAGTAGTAGTTGTGAAGGTTAGCAAACTGGACATTTAGACTGAATGTTTCCTGTATCCTCATCTTGCGCTAATGCACACAAGTGTTTCACCAGGTTTTATTTGTGTTGTTTCTCATAAGGTGCTGGTGCATCCGTTGTCCGTCAACAACACAGGCGTCTGTGCCTTGACTTCTGTGCGCTCACTGCGCTGAGTGCTCAGTGCGCTTTGCGTTGATTCTCTCCCCAGCTGCAACCCTATATTTTTGCGCGACCAGCACAAACATTGTCGCATAGTTGATGACGTCTGTGTCCACTGGCGATCCACTATGTGCATGCCGCCACCTATAGGATCGGGGGTATATATGCAAGTGTACTCGGGCGCGTTGGAGCCTTGGCCAATGTGAATGTGGCCCTGCTGGGAGAGGCGATCCGCATTCGGAACGCTCCGGTTCAATCGTATCCAATGTGAAACCGCCCTAACTCTAAGTCAAACTCCTCATTATCTGGGCATTATATGTTCTGTTACAGAATATCTGATTATGAGAAATCAACACAGAGTGTACAGTATCAGTATCTATATCTATATAAATGAGTTTTGAAACAAAATGAATAATACATTTTTGAATTATTTAAACTTGTGTGTTTTGTGTAGGATGTCAGGCTGTCAGGTCACAGAGGAAGGCTGTAAACATCTGGACTCCGCTCTGAGAGACAACCCCTCCCATCTGATAGAGCTTGACCTGAGCTACAATCACATTAGAAAGGAAGGAGAAACGATTCTCTTTGCCCTGAAGAATGACCCACGATTCAGCCTCACTAAACTCAAGTAAATTTTACTCTATATGATTAGATTACAGATTCAAGGTAATTTAAGGTAAAGTACAATTTACTGATATAATCTAAATTAATTAATTATAATACAATGTACTTTTCTCACATATATGTACTATTATTTATTACAGATATGTTGTATTTAGATTAGTTGTGAATATTGCCATTTCTTTAAAAGTCAAACATTGTTTAGTTGTCTGAAATGTAACAATTGAATAAGGTTCAAGATGTTCTTCTTCACTAGGTTAGGGGTTTGTTTCCCTCTTGAGACCACCTGTGTTGCCTAATAGATAAGAGCATAGTACATAAACTGCCTATTAAGATAACAACAACAACATTAACTCTGCAGCCCTGTACCTTATAGCACTGGTCTAGTTGATTTAAGGATACTGTTTAAATAGTGTTTTTCTCCACAGTGTGGACTGTGGAGGAGCCCACCGCATTATTCCAGGCTTTAAGAAATGTAAGTATCCATGGAAACCTAACCATATCTGTAACATTAAACAATCAGACAACTGGACATATATCAACAGTGTTGGGCAATATTACTTAATGATCTTAGGGTGTCCGCTGACGACAAAAATGTATCTGTTCTCCTACTCCTTGATTTAACCGCTGCTTTTGACACGATTGATCACAAAATTCTACTACAACGCATGGAGTACTGGATTGGTTTGTCAGGCACAGCCTTGTCTTGGTTTTACTCTTACCTAACAGGCAGAAGCTATTTTGTCAGCCTAGCTAACTTTGACTCAGACAAACACGACATCTGCTCTGGTATTCCACAGGGCTCAATTCTGGGTCCCTTATTGTTCTCCCTGTATATACTACCGCTGGGAGAACTCATCGCCGATCACGGAGTGAACTTCCATTTCTATGCTGATGATACCCAGCTGTATCTTTCGGTAGCTCCAGACGACCCCTGCGCTCTAGACCCATTGTTGACCTGTCTGTCCAGTATAAAATGCTGGATGAGTGAGAACTTTCTTAAGCTAAATGAGGATAAAACAGAAGTTCTCATAATTGGCTCCAGTGAGCAGAGAGTATCAATAATAAGTAGACTTGGTAACCTGGCTGTCGAAAGTAACACCACAGTAAAGAACCTGGGGGTTATTATCGATTCTGAATTGAATTTTAATACACACATTAATCATGTCACCAAGATTGCTTTCTTTCATCTTAGAAATATTGCGCGAATTAGAGACTATCTGTCGTTAGACGATGCAAAAACGTTGATCCACGCTTTTGTTTTCTCTCGGCTTGATTACTGCAACGCACTCTACTCTGGCCTGCCAAAGAAAACAACTGACAGATTACAACTTGTTCAAAATGCGGCAGCCAGAATTTTAACTAAAACTAGGATGAGAGAACATATCACTCCAGTTCTAGCTTCACTACACTGGCTCCCGGTTGTTTTTAGGATTGATTTAAAAATTATTTTAATAGTTTATAAAGCTCTAAATGGTCTGGCACCTTCCTACCTCTATGCAGGGTTGGGAGGGTTACTTTTAAAAAGGAATCCCCTACAGTTACAAGTTACTTGCTAAAAAATGTAGTCAGTAACGTAATCCTGTTACTCCATTTAAAAAGTAACTACTAGTTACTTTCAGTTACTTTTGGATTACTTTTAAGCAAAACTCTATTTAATTAGATAAAACACGTTTTACCATTGAAAGCAGGCCTGGAATTTCATGTCAATTATCTGAGGGCACAAAGGCCAAATGCCAGGGCAAGAAGGCCATCAAATAAAACGATGATTCCACGGAAATAATGAATTTAACTTGAAGGTTAAGGATGATTTAATTTTAATATAGTACAAGACAAGTGTAACTATCTGTGAAATATAACTCATTCATTTCATAAAATTATGTAGGCCTATTGGGAAATTACCAATATTTGTACAAAGTCATAGCCTATTGGTCTCAATATTTGTCACATTCAGCCCTGGACTTCACTGACTGTAGGGGTCACATTAATCACATTAGAATCACAGATTAGAGATTTATGTATTTTCCCCACAAGTTATTTTCATTCAAATGAAATGTGATTGAACTTGCACTATTAATGACTTTAGTTGGTTTTTCACAATTTAAAATGTAGTATTTCTTAATTATTAATAATTATAGCTTGTAGATTGGCTTTTTTCACCATTTTAAATTGTTTTAAACTATATATATGTTTTTAAAGGAACAGTTTTTCCAACCAACAGTGACAACAGTTAGCCTATATGGTTCTGTATCAGTGTATGAGTCAGTTTGAGCAGATTTCATTCTAATTGGCTACTATGACTGCCTATGAATTTCATAGGCCTGGGTAGGTCACCCTGGCCTGGCGGAGATCTACCCTGTTGTGCGCAGCAGGTGAAGGTAAACTTCCCACTTGGATTATTGTTAACACACAAAGAGAACATGGATATTGTTTGCAAAAGGATTATATTTATTGTCCACCAGAACGGTGAGATCACAGCTTCTTTCTAAACTTTACATGCATACTGTTATTTCGACTTATTATTATTTTATTGTTTGATGACGGTGTTATAATAATGTATAACTTGTTTTTAAAATTGATGAGGGGAAGGGAAGAATGTAATCTGCCTGTGACCCTGTAAACATTGACTAGACAGTAAAGACTCATTTTATTTATATAGTCTACAAAGAACTCAGGCCTATAAAATTATATTTATACCCCATAGGCTACTCTTTAAATAAAAAGCCTCATTTTATTTGACCTAAAAGAAGACTGCGCTACCGATTATTTATCCCCAATCCAATATACTGTATGTTCTCCTATCTATCCCCCTGTCTGCAGTGTTGCCTGGTCTGATTATTATAAGCCACATTGGGCTTACTTTTCTGAAGTTGCTTGTAAATAATGGTAGAACGGTTGTGAGCTTGTAGATCGTCTATTTTCAAATAGCCAAGCCAACATATATAAATATGTACATTGTTTAATGGACGACATATATATCTTTGAAGTGCTCATGTGGCCTTTTATAGTCGCTTCTTTTGGGCTTGTTTTCATAGACTTATTTTCTTATTTCTCTCGCAAAGTCTGGCAACACTGCTCTTGACGCAGCTGTCTCCAGTCTCACTGTGAGGATTTTACACAGAGAGCTGCGCGCTGCTCAACTCCAATCCATTGCGGTCTGTGCGGACTAGTGTGCGCTCTTGCAGGTGGTTGGTTGTTTCGTTTGGTGTTATAATAATTTATAACTTGTTTGTAAAATTAATGAGGGGAAGGGGAGAATGTAACCCTCCTGTAACGCCCGTTACAACACCCCCGTTACTGTAATCCAGATTACACATTTTAAAATGTACTCTAAAGCGTTACTGTTACGTTTTTTTTTTACTCCGTTACGTAACGGCGTTACATGTAATCCGTTGCTTCCCAACCCTGCCTCTCTGACTGCCTAGAGAGATATGTTCCAAACCGGCCCCTCAGGTCTTCAAGTGCTGACCTGCTCGAGGTGCCTACAAAGACATATAAAAAATACGGTGAAGCAGCATTCTGCTTTTACGGACCGACAGTGTGGAATAAACTCCCATTACACCTAAGACAGGCAGCCTCCGTCGATAGCTTTAAAGCACAGCTCAATACCTACTTCTTCACTCTTGCTTTTAGCTGATTCTCTGGTTGATTTTTAAAGCTCTGTGTTGTTACCCATGTCCTCACTGTATTGCCTGATTCACTGCCTTTTGCTATTATTTTACTGTTGTTTTATGCTTTTGCTTTTCTTTTTTTTGGCTTTATTGTTAAATTGGTTGTAACTGTAATTGTATTCTTGCTCTGTAAAGCACTTTGAGCTGCATTTCATGTCATGAAAGGTGCTATACAAATAAAGTTTATTATTTATTATTATTATTAATATTATTAAATAATGCTGCTACCTTGACACTGAACTCTTCTACCCCCGAAGAACGGTGGGCTGTGGTGGACAGGGCGACGGGGAGCAGACAGCTTGTTTATAAACGTTCTATTATTTTTATTTCCATAAATAGGTTATGTATTAACTAAATATAGACTTATTTCTCATCTACAGCTTTGATTGGATGAGTAATAATAATAATAATAATAATCATGATAATAATAATAAACTTTATTTGTATAGCACCTTTCATGATATGAAACGCAGCTCAAAGTGCTTTACAGAGCAAGATTACAATTACAGACAATTAATTTAATAATAATGGGAAAAAAGAAAAGCAAAAGCATAAAACAACATTAAAATAATAGCAAAAGGCAGTGAATCTGGCAAAACAGTGAGGACATGAATAACAACACAGATATTTAAAAATCAACCAAAAGCAAAAGTGAAGAAATAGGTCTTAAGCTGTGCTTTAAAGCTATCCACCGAGGCTGCCTGTCAAAACAACATTAAAATAGCAAAAACTTACTTCATAAATGTATCTTTTTCTTTCAAGACCGCAAGTCCAGTCTTATCGTTCCATGCTCGAACATAAGAGCACTAAGGCTTCACTTTTCCTATGAACCCAGAGTGCACGGGGCCGTTACTGGTGAACGTAATCTCAGACTTCACCCGCCAATCTAACAGGACATCATGGTACAGGGAATTCAAATGCCTTAGTTTTGCACAAAGCCTGTGGGACCAAGTGATATGTAATAACATTACTGTTTTTGGTAAATAATACCTTACACTACTCGTTACTGGGTAAAATAATAATATTACAGTAATATATTAAAAGTAACTTGTCGCTGCCCAACACTGTTTATCAATAGACAATTGGATATTTAATAATGGAAACACTGTGATTCCATTGCAGTCAACTGTGCTGAAAGAATTGATATTCATATTTAGTGTTGTGCAAAGTACTGAAAGTACACGTTTATACTTATACTATATGCTGTATATGCTAGCAAAATGCATTGGTTTAGCAACCAAGAAAGACCTAGAGAATATGAAGCCATATATAAAGGAACCTCTTTGCTTGTGCGTGAGCTGTGATTGGATAATGAGTGTGTGACGTAATGACCAGCATTGCTGTGAATGGGGAATAGAAAGCTGATGTTCACATCAGCTGACTGACAGCTGGTTATACAGCTTTGGCGTGCAAGACTTCCGTGTCCTGCATGAACTAACGCTATGCTTCATTGAATATAACCAGCTACCTAATATCCTGAACAAATAGTATGGATTCAAGGGTAAAACTAAAATGTGCGTAAGCAGTTAGGACCATACTATTCTCTCGAGACAGATTCAGAGCTCTGCAGCTGAATCTGTCGGAAACTCCCATTACAACGTGTGGAGTTGTTGTTATTAGGAATGAAAACAAAGGAGCACCACCGGAAGGTGAGGGCTGAAGGAGAGGGAAAGGGCCGACATCCGGTCTCTACACAGGGATTCTGGGAATTGGGCACAATGGGTGGTGCCACCAGAGGCAAATTCAAAGGATTTTATTGTTTTTTAGTTTTTTTTGCTGATGGGTTCCCAGATTGGGACGATACATCTTAGGGCGGTTTCACACTATGGTCCCGGGTGCGCACCCTGGACCACTTGGCTGATGTTGTGGTAGTGTGAACGTTGCGTATCGTTCTCCGAAACGGATCACCGTAGCGTACCCGAAACCACCTGGGGAGGTAGTCTCGGGTCCGATTGCTGCGGAGTCGGGAACGGAACGCGGCAGTGTGAATCCATCCGTACCAAGAGAAGGAAGTGGACTGCTAATCATATATCATGTATATATTTTTATAATGACGCATTATTTTAGCTGGGTTATACCTTCTCATAGTTCTACTTGAATGTTGACAAGAAATAATAATCCCGCTAAGTGTTTGAGTAGCACGAGCCGTGAAAAATAATAAACAAACGTGGCGAACGTATATATAAGGATAAATACACCAAGGATTAGTCTGTGACGTTACTGCTAAAATACCAAGGATGCGTCCGTGACCCCAATATCATATTACCATCAGACAACGTTACATTTTGAGGTTTCAAAGACCAGTGCACACACTGCTTTGGTTGTGTATTGTTGATCTGTTGTTATTATAACTCAAGACAAAGTCAGGAACACAGTCAAACTTTATTATTCACTCTAGACTGTGAATGACATTCTCTCGCCCAAAGCTCCATAGTCACCAGCGCCCCCATGAGGCACATATTTACCTTTACTGTTGAAATTAAATGGTCTCGAGTGCGCAAGAATCTTGGCCAGTGCTGGCCAAATGGGAGAAGCCATTCGAACTCGGGAACGATTTCATTCAATCGGACCCAGTGTGAAGCCGCCCTTAGAGATGGTTCCCAGTGAGTCTGCCAGAGCAGGCTTTTTAGTTGTCTCCGCCAGGCGGAAGGCGTGGCCGAGACTATATGTTTTGAACCCTGTCCGTCTGTCCTTGTGTCCGTCCATCCATCTGTGAACAGCTAATCTCTGGCACCATTGACCCGATGGACGTGAAACTGCACACACACTCCCTTGATGCCAGAGCAGAACCTCTGCCCCAAATGTTTCACATCGGTCTGTTATAGCACCACCAGGAGGCCGAATATTTTTTGGGATATTAGTATTACGTCTACAGATTTTGTCCTAACATTACGCAAATCGGTACACAGTATCTCTATAGTCATGTGATCAAGACGGATTTGTCTTTTTCATATTCCATCCTAATTGGCTAAGATTGGCTTCCAAAGTTTGCAGGAGTGGTCCGTTTTGAAAAAAATGCCTCAAATCATGAACACAGCGTGTGATTGTAGTGAAACTTTGCACGCACATTCCCACTAGGCCAAGGAATAAATGCCACCCTTTTCACATTGTCCTGTTATAGCGCCACCACCAGGAGGCGCATTTTTATAAAACACATGTTTTTATATTATTTTCACAATCCATCAACATTGCTGGCCCACAATAACCTACTTGACCTGGCGTAGACTTGTGCTCCGAGGAGCACTTTTTCCAGTGCAGTCCAGTTTTAAGACGGATTATATGAGATATGTCTTTAATTCAGTCAGCTATAACTTCAGATGAACAGAACAATGTTTTGTATTTTCAGATGCCTTTCAGCTTACCTTGGATCCAGACACGGCACATAAAAACCTCCTTCTATCAGAGTCCAACAGAAAGGTGACCTGGGTGAAAGAGGAGCAGCCATACCGTGATCTCCCACAAAGATTCCAGGATGTCTGTCAGGTGCTGTGCAAAGAGGAGCTGAGCGGACGTTGCTACTGGGAGGCGGAGGTCTCCAAACCGAGTAACATTGGCGTAGCATACACAGCAATCAGCAGAGAAGGAAACAAGAATGCCAGCAGACTGGGTTCCAATGAAAAGTCCTGGAGTGTGATGTGCTCTGACCAGGGCTGCTTCGCTTTGCATGGCGGCAATGAAGTCTACATATCCTCTATGTGTTCCCGTTCCAGTCGTCTTGGAGTGTATCTGGACCGGCCAGCTGGCACTCTGTCGTTTTACAGAGTGTCCTCTGACAAGGCCACACTCCTGCACCGCTTCAAGAATGAATTCACAGAGGCACTCTATGTTGGGGTCGAGGTTTACCCACAGTCCTCTGTGACCCTGTTTAAGCTAACCTAAGGCTTGGTTCATGGTATATGGGTCATGGTTCATGGCAACAAACCCAGTTCACTTCAAAGGAAAGGCTGGCTCAACTCTAGGACAGTCTGAAAAAGTTCTTGAACACTCTGGGTGCAGAATCTGAAAAAACGTATAAAGAAGATACAATCCTCACTCTCTGTAGAAGTCTAAGGAGTCTTATTTAGGAATGTTTCCGCAGCAGCAGTCTACCAAACAGATGCGTTTCAGCACGCAGGACTTCGTCAGTGTTGGCCGCAAGCCTGCGTGCCGCAAGCCTGCGCACCAAAACGCGTCAACATTATTAAAGGGACTACACCATGAATTTTAACTTTTCCTTCTTTTTTGCGTGTTTTTGGTCTCCTCTACCTCTCTTCTATCCCCAAAAATACCCCAGTTTGAGCACTCAGGCTTGGGTTTTATGTAAATTGGTCTCAAAACAGGCCACCTGATTTGCCCTCGCCCGTGACGTCACAAGCGATACCTACATTGTATAATCCCTCCCGTTTTTCAGCTCCAACATTTCAAAATAATAATCACTTTTTTTTCTTTTTTTAAAAAACTTTTTTCCACGCAGAACCAGGAGATAACATGCATACAAACTGTCTCAATAGCACCACGTGCCAAATAAGGACAATGTGGTATTGCAGGTGAAAGTGCTTTATAAGCCAGAGAGAAGTTAGTTGGAATGAGTATATCTGAGGCTTGATTTAGACTCAAACCTTTTGAAAAACGTCTGAGGTACATAAATTCTTCCATTTTCAAATAATTGCGGCAACAGTTGTTGCCTTCTCACCAAGCTGCTTGCCTATTGTGCTGTAGCCCATCCCAGCCTTGTGCAGGTCTACAATATTGGTCCTGATGTCCTTAGACAGCTCTTTGGTCTTGCCCATTGTGGAGTCAAGGTTAAAGTGTGTGCAGAAGTGTCTTTTATACAGGTGACAAGTTCAAACAGGGCAGTTAATACATACAGGTAATGAGTGGAGAATAGGAGGGCTTCTTAAAGCATTGGTTCTCAAAGTGGGGTCCGGGGACCCCCAGGGGTACTTGAGGGAGTTCCAGGGGGTCCCCAGCTAAATGATAGATTAGGCACCAAATGGACCCTTATGGGTCTGTAACTCTGAGCGTGTACAAATGGAACCAAATGGACCCTAACGGGTCCATTTGGTTCCATTTGTACACTCTCAGAGTTAAATTGACATAGATTTTACAATATAAATTGCGGTCCAAGTGATAGAAATGCCATTAAATGGGGGTCTGTAGCCCTAATGCATATCAAACTGGGGGTCCTTGAAATTAAAATGGTTGAGAATCACTGCTAGAGCCGTAAAAAATCTTCTCTTATGGGGGTCCCTGGCATATCTTTTGAAATGGGGGTCCGCGGGCTAATAAGTGTCAATTTGGGGGTCCTTGACATGAAAAGGTTTGAGAACCAATGTCTTAAAGAACAAGAAACAGGTCTGTGAGAGCCGGAATTCTTACTGGTTGGTAGGTGATCAAATACTTTCATGCATTAAAATACAAATTAATTTCTCTCACAATTGAATTGTACCTATGATAAAAAATACAGACCACTACATTCTTCGTATCAAATACTTGTTGTCCCCACTGTATCTATCTATCTATCAAAACATCCATAAGACATCCTCTCATAATGCTTAATGCTAAACATCCATAAGACATCCTCTCATAATGCTTAATGCTAAACATCCATAAGACTTCCTCTCAAACAATGCTTATAGTTTTGATTTTGAAGCTTTGGGTGTATAATGTTATTATTCTTTTTGATTTATGATACATTTGATTTCCATATTAATCACTGTTGTTACTGTTTTGTTTTGTTTTACTTTTATATTATTGTTAGTAATTTGCTCAGGTGGAGGTAAATGCAATCTACAGCTAAACCTTTGTCTTCGTTCCACGATTAATTAATAAAAAATATATATATACTGATATACTGTATATCAATGTTTCCCAAACAGTGGGTCGGGACCCATGTTTGTTCACTACATTTATTTCAAAAGATTTTAAAAAAGTCAATACATTTTAAAAACTTTTAAGAAGTAGTGAAAATAGCAGATCCAGAAGCTCGCAACGCGACTCGAAGCAACACGTTTTGAGCTTGTAGATCTGCTATTTTCACTAGTTTGGGTACCGGGCAAATGTCTAATTTCTCTTTTGGGTCTTGAGCTAAAATGTTTAGGAGCCACTGCTGTATTTAATGACCCAATATATTGGTCAATCCAATATATTGAACTACCTACTGTATAATCAAATGACTATAGTGGAATCAGTGGAAAATCTATGAAATCTATTTTGATGATGCCAAATCTCTTTGCCAAATGTCTTTGATGTGCATATTATGCGTGTATAGAAAGGTTCTGTGTATTGTGTGTTTGTTTGAAAGTTTCAAGTTTCAAGGTGTTCTTTATTAACCACTTAAACCCCATACCTAGTCCCTCAGGGCTCTATACTAGTGTTGTTTTCGCTTTATATTCAATATCGTTGCTGAAAATAGCCGATCGACAAGCTCATGATGAGTTGTGCGCTTATCGATCTGCAATTTTCTGCAGTGGTTTTCCCAGAATAACTGGCGGTTTTAGTGGTTAATTAAACAAGGTTAAAGATGTTATCAGTTTCTGAAATCATACCATAATATGGGTTCTGTATTTGTTTATTAGAACACACACACACACACACACACACACACACACACACACACACACACACACACACACACACACACACACACACACACATACAGATTCAGACACCTTATGGACTTAAACCCTGGTGGTTAACATCTAACATGACAGCTGTCAGTCAAAATGACCAGCCCACTAACTACACATGACAACATCATCAAATATTTACACCTGACACAATGGGAGACATTGCAGGCCATGATAGTCATTTATGTGTTGTATTGAAGGATTGATTCAGTCTCTGTAGCTAACAATATGAGGTGTCCTTTTAGGGTTTTTAATTGATATATGCACACGCACAATTTACAGGGTGGTGTGTGTGTGTGGTTCTACATGAAGTAACATCAAATAAACAAACGATTAACGTCAATACAGTATTTAGCTATTTAGTGTTTAGACTTAAAGGCGCTACAGTCAACATTTTCATAAACAACAAATTGTCATATATAATGCAACATAGGTCAACTGTAGTGAAATATAATTTAAATAAAATAAAATAATGAATAAACATCATAAAACATAAATATTTAGGCTACTCGCTTGTGGTCACAGACGCAAACTGTGCGTCTGTTAATCAATTAACTGTTCAGCAATGCTCGTTGGTGGGTGACTCATGGGGATTGGTCACTGCTCAATTACTACTTGAGCCTTTTGCACATGTATGATTTTGTTATTACAATATTTTATGAATCCATTTTGTACTCAGTCATTGTTATTATTTAATAGAAGTAGTAGTAGTAGTAGTAGTAGGCCTACAGTTTTACAAGTGATAGCTTTAGGTTACTAGTAGAAGTTATAATAGCAGTAGTATAGCCATGGAGGCCTGTGGATGTGGTGCTGCGTCCGCTGGTGCAGAGCGACACTGTGTGGATCCCTGGAGGCCTATCGCTGGTTCTCTCCTAAAATCCAGCTGGGAGTGGGACACATGGCATTTGGTCAGATGAGGGACAGCAACCTTGCACAGAGCAATGACAAAACACTTAATGACACGCTCCCTCTCTAAGTAGCCATGGATTTGATGCAGAAATCTGAAACAGTTTAACAACACAAATCTTGTATGGGGTCCCCTGGCACAAAATATTTTCAGATGTGAGTCTGCGACCAAAAACATATTAATTTGGGGATCCTTGCTTGACATGAGTTTTGAGAACCACTGATGCCTGCTTGTGTGTGTGTGTGTGTGTGTGTGTGTGTGTGTGTGTGTGTGTGTGTGTGTGTGTGTGTGTGTGTGTGTGTGTGTGTGTGTGTGTGTGTGTGTGTGTGTGTGTGTGTGTGTGTGTGTGTGTGTGTGTGTCTTCTCTAGGGGCAGTGTATTTACAGTATATGTGGCATAATCTGATATTATGCACTTATGACTGATGTTGCAATCTTCTGTCACCGTTTGATGTCTGTTGGGTAACTGAACTCAGACAGAGGTCAGAGGTATTTCTGGTGTCACATGGTCTTTTTATTATGTGGCCATTTTTTTGCATGCGCACCCTTTTCCATTCTGTTCCCTTTTATGACAGTTCACATGCATCGAGATTTAGATGTATTTATTGATTTACTTACTTATTTGTGTATTTGTTTGTTTGTTCATTAGTTTGTTAGTTTGTGCATTCGTTCATTCATTCATTGATTCATTCTTCAGTGTGTTTATTTCATTTTTTCATGCCTTATTGTTGTGTATGGAAATGTGGACATACTGCCATAGCACAGGACATTTGGGGGTTTTACACATTAGTTTTATGTCACACGCAGTGCCACTTGTAGCCTATTGATGACACTAGCTGCTCAAAGCATGAGAGATTAAAAGGAGAACAGACCTGTTCAACACACTTCTATTTGTTGTTTTTGATGAAAGTTATACATATTTTAAAAATACAATATGTGCACATGTTTGTGCTACATTATTTAAAAGACGATATATTTGTGTATGTATCACATTTTCTTTACATTTTATTCAAAGATTATTTGTACGCATTGAAATATTTTTTGTGGAGTTATTTACATAATACCGAGATGTATTTGTGTTAATCCTTCAGTGTGAATTTGTTCACCTCGAGAGACTGATCTGACTCCATAATTCTGAGAAACCACGCCTCACAAGCCATACCCGGGGAGCGTGTTTGCAAGCGTCCTTGTATTCACCCATAGTAGGCGGTATACCAAACAGTGTCTACTGTAAGTGCTCAGCCTCAGATCCGGTCTAGATCCCGCCTACTGTATCCGCTAATTTTACCGCACACATATATGCACGGCAAACCGTTTCCGTGTCCGATCTAGAGACCGGCTTGACAAACTACGCCCCACCGAAATCGAAACATGCTGTGATGTAAACAAAAAAAAATCATTGTCATCATTGGTAGGCATTTGTAGCATAATCACACAATATACATCCTAATGAATCCACTATGATTCATATGAATTATGAAGAACAAAAAAATTTAAAAAAAATGTCTCCGTGTCTGTTCAGAGTTTTAGTTAAGGGTTGCCTGACCAGACTCATGATGATGGAGAAGAACATAACTGTGACCTCATGAGGCCAGGAACCTCAAGGTTAGGATGTTTGCCATTGGGGTGAAAAAGGTCACTTGTTGTGACATCTAGTGGCCTAAATGAGACACCACAGCCTTGACCTATTATCATGATCACCCCATGATTCAATATCAGTGTTGTAGACCACCGAAGTGCTCTGTTTTTATGGGCTTTCAGACCAATGTCTAGTTCCATTATGTCTTTGCCTAAGGCTAAAATGTAATTTCTGGTTCCCTGGTCTTTATGTGACAAAGAACCAGTAGGTTTCAAAGAGTATATTAAGACAAAGACCGTGAACACAAGGATCCCAGATCATGACACTGCCAGGTGATGGAACGGGAAGTCCATATTTTGTGTAGAATATTTACATCACACTTTGTAGTTTATTCATAAACATATTAATACTCTACACTCTGTCTTTACTGCATACTGCACTGTGTACTTAAATGCTACTCCTATATAGTATATTAGTAGTAGTAATATTATTATCCATTATGAGACAGTTACTATGTGTGTAATACCCAGTCACATGAACACAATGCCGGTAGGTTTATTTGTGGGAAAAGGTAATTCAAATGCTTGTCCTTTGTATAAAATAATAATTGTAGTAATTAGTGCATTGGATAATGGACTAATTACTAGTATTATTATTAGTACAACAGAGGATTCAGACATATTCATTTAATAACCCAGACGTACACACAGTTATGTTAATAATTCAGATTATCAGCCTTGATGTTCATTATGTTAGTCTTGTCTAAAGCAATGGGTTCTGACAGGATATGTGCCAACATGGCTGTGTGCCAACATGCTCTCTCTGAAGACAGGAAACCACAAGACCTGAAACAGAATCCCATGACGCTTTGTGGTGATTTCTCTTACTGAGAAAGTACCTTACACTTACAGCTTAAAACTCACACTATGAGGTTAAACTTACTTTGTTAACACAACGATAACACAACACTGAAATGACAACACCATTGCGCAGTGCATGGGCTTCAACGTATGCATGCTTGTCTTGACCATGAACTGTGATGTTCACAGTGTTGCTTCTCTCCCCTGATGAGAACTCACACAGGTAGGCTACAGGCCGCGGCTGTACAGGTAGAGCAGAGGTTCCCAAACCTTTCAGCTGACACCCAAAAGATGAATTTGGTGTCTCCCTTGAACCCAAACTTACATAAACACATTATGAAGGCCCTATTTCAAAAATGGAATTTGTTTTTACTTCTTTAAGTTCTTTTATATGTTTGAATCATTTGAAATAATAATTAAAAACGAATATGTTATAAATGTTAAAAAAGGAGATATTTACTCACAACAACCGATAAAAATGGGTCAGTGACCCAGAAATTGGTCCTGACCAGTGTTTGGGTAACCCTGTGGGTAGAGGATGGTACAGGAGCATTTTATAATTTCATCTCAGACAGAGACATTTTCTTGTATCATACAGCCATCATGGTGTCCATCTTATACCCCACAGGTCACTGAGAGTGACAGAAACTCATATTGAAAGAACTGGCATCATATTTTTTTTCCAATTGATGTTTGGCTTTATAAATTTAAATTTATTTCAGTTTTGTCTCTTTTCTAAGTTTTTCCTTAATTTTAGACTAGTCTCTTACTGGTTGTTGGTTACACAAACATCCTTTAACCGTCAGTGAAATTAGTCATTGCATGCACACATTCCACAACAGCGTCAGAAGAATAATTATGTTATATACTGTATACTTAGAAACATGAAGCAGTATAACACATGGTGAGTGTTCATGAGGACTGCAGCAGAGGACAGAAATTTAGTTTGTTTTGTGGTTTTTTTACACCTTAAAACCACAGAGCATCTATACAGGATGTAACAGCTACATAGACCACTGAGCTCATTGTTGATAGGTTTTGTTTCCATAGAACTGTTTGCTGCTGTGGTTAATATAGTGTACGTAGATGTTTCAATATAAAAAAAATAGCCACTTGCACAGAGAAAATGTTTTGTTCCGAAAGGTGGGGGTGTGGATGGGTTTGCTAACTGTAACCGTGCACTCTTCCTCAGGCTGTCCTTCTTCACTCAACTGAAAGCTCTCCATCTATTAAAACAATAAAAATCATATAACACAAAATGTAACATTAGATTAGAAAAATGCTATAGCTTTATTTAACACCATTGTTGAATACTTGATTCTCATTGGGACCATATATACATTCTCTAATGGTTACAAGTCCGACGGTTTGCCGCTCAGCAGACTACACCTACACCTACACCTAAGTAAACTTCAAGCTATACTTTTAGGTAGTAGAGAGGCAAGAATGTTAGGGCTGGCCTGGGATAACATTCAGTTATGTTGCTATATAGGCTTAGACTGCCAAGACTTGACAAGCGCTTGCTCCTGGGGGAATGTTGGGTCAAGGTCTCTGTAAGAGAATGGTCTTGACCTGCTTTACACATAAAGTGTCTTTGAGGCAACTTGTAATTTGTCACTATATGAATAAAATGTATTGATTGAATGGTTGAATACATGTACTTGTTCTACCCCAAACATTTTAAATTGTATGATAAAAATGTAATGTTTCTTCGATTTGTTTTTAAATCATGAAACAAAGTAATTTAAAAATATATATATTCAATGTGGGGTTTTTGTGTTGAGTTGGTATTATAATGTGCTGGTGGTGGTTTTGATGTTGGAAGTGTCCTGTCAGGATAGACAATTCTAATTATCCTTGTATTTATCTAATTATCCCTGTAATTACAAATGACTAATTACCTGCAATGAATATAATTCATAGACAGAAGCAGGACACATTCGAATCAATGAAAAAATATTTATTATAAATTGTTTACATTACAACTTATTTACATTACAAATTATTTGTATGGACAAAAATCATTGCATGCACACATTCCACAACAGCGTCAGAAGAAGAATTATGTTATATACTGTATACATACTTACAAACATGAAGCAATATAACACATGGTGAGTGTTCATGAGGACTGCAGCAGAGGACAGAAATTGAGTTTGTTTTGTTTTTTTACACCTTAAAACCACAGAGCATCTGTACAGGATGTAACAGCTACATAGACAACTGAGTTCATTGTTGATAGGCTTTGTTTTCAAAGAAACTGTTTGCTGCTGTGGTTAATATACGTAGATATTTCAATACCTATTAAAAAAATAGGGGGGGTGCGGATGGGGGGGGGGGGGTATGTTTGCTATGAGAATTACTGTAACCGTCCACTCTTCCTCAGGCTGTCCTTCTTCACTCAACTGAAAGATCTCCATCTATTAAAGGGACACTTCACCCAAAAAAACTTTGAATTTATGGATATTTTTTAGTTTTTGTCTCATTCCTAAGACAATAATTTGATGACCAGCGGACCGGTAGGCAGCGGTTCCGGTAGGAGACACAACGAGTCGGTGTGTCTCCTACCGGAACCGCTGCCGGTCATCAAATTATTGTCTTAGGAATGTAACAAAAAACTAAAAAAATATCCATGAATTCAAGTCTCCATGGGGTGACTAATCCACTGAAACAAAGTTTTTTTTGGGTGAAGTGTCCCTTTAAAACAATAAAAATCATACAACACAAAAATGTAAGATTATGTTGAAGAATCCTATAGCTTTATTACACACCATTGTTGAATACTTGATTCTGATTGGGACCATACATACATTAGAGCACTCATGCAACTGTCTCTAACCATTGCTCTGAGCATCTATACAGGATGCAACAGCTACATAGATCACTGAGCTCAGAGTTGATAGGCTGTTTCCATAGAACTGTTTGCTGCTGTGGTAGATGTTTCAATACCTATACAAAAATAGCCACTTGCACAGAGAAACGTCAAACTTGTTTGATCAGAAAGGTTGGGTGCGGATGGGTTTGCTATAAGAAACACTGTGTGTGTGTGTGTGTGTGTGTGTGTGTGTGTGTGTGTGTGTGTGTGTGTGTGTGTGTGTGTGTGTGTGTGTGTGTGTGTGTGTGTGTGCGTGCGTGCGTGCGTGCGTGCGTGCGTGCGTGCGTGCGTGCGTGCGTGTGTGTGTCTTTTTACTAACAATCTACAAGGGTCCTTCAATGCTATAATTTTAGGTAGTAGAAAGGCTGTATAGCCTTAGACTGCCAATACTTGATAAGTGCTTGCTCCTGGGGGAATGTCGGGTTAAGGTCTCTGTAAGACAATGACCTGCTTTACACATAAAGTGTCTTGAGACAACTTGTAATGAATAAAATAAAATAAAATGTATTGATTGAATGGTTGAATAAATGTACTTGTTCTACCCCAAACATTTTAAATTGTATGATAAAAATGTAAAGTTTCTTGGATTTGTTTTTAAATCATGAAACAAGTCATTTAAAAAAACTATACATTCAATGTGGGGTTTTTGTGTTGAGTTGGTATTTTAATGTGCTGTGGTGGTTTTGGTGTTGGAAGCGTCCTGTCAATTACATCCTGTCCCACTTATTCAATCTTCCACTAAAAACATATCTGATAGATTGATGGATAGACAAATCTAATTATCCTTGTAATTATCTAATTATCCTTGTAATTACAAATGACTAATTACCTGCAATGAATATAATTCACAGACAGAAGCAGGAAGCATTCGAATAAATTCAAAAATATTTATTATAAAATGATTTACATCAAAAATTATCTACAATACAAATTATTTGTATGGACAAAAAATGTACATAGTTTATAATGATTCATGAGGAATGTTTACGCAAGTACAGATGTGAAATTGGATTGAAAATAAGGAAAAATCTAAAGTTTCAAGATTGCCTCTACTATTTGATGCACATGCCAAAACCCATTAAATGAAAACTTTATTGATATTTCACACATTATTATCAAAGTCAACACAACATTATTACAATTTACAATTGAAGCATTTAACAGACGCTCTTAATCCAGAGCAATTTACAGTAAGCAAGGTAAACACAGGGTAATACACAAGTATTTACAATTACATGAAGCCCTGACTTTCACTCCCTGCATTGCCAACCTAAAAAACATAATGCTATAAATAAAAGTATAGTAAATTAATTATAATCATACATAATCATAAGGTCTCAATCTACGACCATCCTGCTGAGGAGTCCTTGAGCAAGGCACTGAATAGGGGTGTGTGTGTGTGTGTGTGTGTGTGTGTGTGTGTGTGTGTGTGTGTGTGTGTGTGTGTGTGTGTGTGTGTGTGTGTGTGTGTGTCTGTGTGTGTGACTGTGTGTGCGTGCGTAAGTGCATGTGTGTGTGTGTGTGTGTGTGTGCGTGCGTACGTATGTGTGAGCGTGCGTGCGTGTCAGTATCACATCTACTCCTCACACAGTGGCATGTGTGACAGGCAGTAGTGTGCTGAACTCTCGGAAGGTCCTCGGTTCGATTCCCTGCTCCTCCTGGCTTCGTGTTGAGATTTCCCTGAGAGAGACACTGAACTCTTAATTGCTCCCTGAGCGCGCCCTGGGACTGGACACTGATGGGTCAAATGCAAAGAAGTTATGAAACCAAAACTAAAAACCAAACTAACTGAGATTAAAATCACTGGATTTGATCTTTAAAAAGTACCTGTACCATTTTCATAGTCATCTGAGTGCTGGATTACTCCATACATGCTTTGGTCGCCTAAAGGTAAACAAATAAACAGTGTTTCGTATTTCTGTTATTATTTCAAACATGATTCAAAAAGGACATTGAGACACGCCCCATTCCTATACAAACCCATTATAACTCAATTTTATGTTAGATTCATCAAAAACACCCGTCCTTTGTTCTGGTGATTCACCGTGCCCTCCTAATACGTGAGGGGGCCATGTTTTTTTTATTACTTTTTTCATTTATTTTATTTCATTTTGTTATTGTATTAATTTAGTTTCATTTCCCCCCAAAAAATATAAAAAATAAATGAAAAAAGTAATCGAAAAAACATGGTCTCCTCACGTATTAGAAGGACAATGCCAGTCACCAGAACCAAGGACAGGTGTTTCCGATGAATCTAACATGGTTAAAACGGTGTTTGAAGTTACAATGGGTTTGTATAGGAAGGGGGCGTGTCTGATAAAATGAATGTCAAATATCTAAATACTGAATCAAGCACTGTCCGGGGTGCTCCCAAAAGCCTGAGTAGACGATAAAATTACCCAAACAATTTTTGAAAGTGAGATATCCCTTTTCGATGCTTTATTTTATTTGTTAAACATTATAATTTAGATAAAAAATAGAACCAGATCTCAGAAGTGTATCAAATCACTGTGGTGTTTCCGGCTTGGCCGAGCGTCTACTACACACACAATTGGCCCGTGATCGGGGGATGGAAGCCGGGTGGGGAGGGTGAATTAATTGGCATAACGACTAAATTGGGGATAAAAAGGGGTATTAAAATAATTGGCTACCCTAACAAAAGAAAGAAAAAAAAGTGTTCCTAACGACCATAATTGGTTCAAAGACTGACCATGCTGCAGTGGGCAGTACACATCATCAGCCTCACTTTGATTGGTCCTCTGGTCTGCAGCCGAGCCCTGATTGGTTCCCTGAGACTGAACGGTTCTGTAATTAAAATATGTTTAACAGAAATTAAGTAGAGAACAAGATGCTCTACTGCTGTCCTGTTGATGAATAGACAGAGATCAATACTGTATTTACCTGACACAACATGGATCTGTAAAAAGAAAAAAAAAGTAATAAATAGTTGTGCATTTACATTGCTCACTCAAAATGTTTTATGTAGAGTTATTCAGTACTTATAATGTAGATGTAATATAATATAAAATAATAATAATAATAATAAACTTTATTTGTATAGCACCTTTCATGACATGAAATGCAGCGCAAAGTGCTTTACAGAGCAAGAATACAGTTACAGTTACAACCAATTTAACAATAAAGCAAACAAAAAATAAAATAAAATAAAAGCAAAAGCATAAGACATTAAAATAGGCAATACAGTGAGGACTTAAAAATCAACCAAAGAGTCAGCTAAAAGCAAGAGTGAAGAAATAGGTCTTGAGCTGTGCTTTAAAGCTATCGACAGAGGCTGCCTGCATCTCGAGTAGGTCAGCACTTGAAGACCTGAGGGTCCGGTTTGGAACATGTCTCTCTAGGCAGTCATAGAGGTAGGAAGGTGCCAGACCATTTAGAGCTTTATAAACTATTAAAAGAATTTTAAAATCAATCCTAAAAACAACCGGGAGCCAGTGTAGTGAAGCTAGAACTGGAGTGATATGTTCTCTCATTCTAGTTTTAGTTAAAATTCTGGCTGCCGCATTTTGAACAAGTTGTAATCTGTCAGTTGTTTTCTTAGGCAGGCCAGAGTAGAGTGCATTGCAGTAATCAAGCCGAGAGAAAACAAAAGCGTGGATCAGCGTTTTTGCGTCGTCTAACGACAGATAGTCTCTAATTCGCGCAATATTTCTAAGATGAAAGAAAGCAATCTTGGTGACATGATTAATGTGTGCATTAAAATTCAATTCAGAATCGATAATAACCCCCAGGTTCTTTACTGTGGTGTTACTTTCTACAGCCAGGTTACCAAGTCTACTTATTATTGATTCTCTCTGCTCACTGGAGCCAATTATGAGAATTTCTGTTTTATCCTCATTTAGCTTAAGAAAGTTCTCACTCATCCAGCATTTTATACTGGACAGACAGGTCAACAATGGGTCTAGAGCGCAGGGGTCGTCTGGAGCTACCGAAAGATACAGCTGGGTATCATCAGCATAGAAATGGAAGTTCACTCCGTGATCGGCGATGAGTTCTCCCAGTGGTAGTATATACAGGGAGAACAATAAGGGACCCAGAATTGAGCCCTGTGGAATACCAGAACAGATGTCATGTTTGTCTGAGTCAAAATTAGCTAGGCTGACAAAATAGCTTCTGCCTGTTAGGTAAGAGTAAAACCAAGACAAGGCTGTGCCTGACAAACCAATCCAGTACTCCATGCGTTGTAGTAGAATTTTGTGATCAATCGTGTCAAAAGCAGCGGTTAAGTCAAGGAGTAGAAGAACAGATATATTTTTGTTGTCAGCGGACACCCTAAGATCATTAATTACTTTTACAAGTGCTGTTTCTGTGCTATGACCTTTCCTGAAGCCAGATTGGAATTTGTTATGAACCTTATTGTTCTGTAGGAACACATCCAGTTGATGAAAGATAGTTTTTTCTAAGACCTTTCCCAAAAAGTACCTCTCCTCCCTCTGAGTTTATGTTCCTGCTTCTTAGTCACATTAACATACGTCATATCTTCACTCTGTCTGTCTGTCCTACAGCCTGCAGCCATTGGTTGAGCAATCAATGGAAATAGAAAAATGATCAGGTTAGCTGCCAGTACAAATCATTGTTTTCTCCAAATGACTGTCTGTGTGAACATCACTGACATACCTCTGCATTTCCTCCAGAAACACTGACCGAGAATCAGTAGAAAGATGGAGACTCCAGCCCCTATCAGAGAGTAGAAATATGGAGGCAGAGAGGAAGAGGGAGGAGGGTCTGGCTGGTCGTTGTCTTTGTAGGCTGGAGAATCTGAATAAGAACATATTCATCTTAAAGGGATATTTCACTTTCAAAAAAACTTTGGGTCACTTTATCGTCTACTCAGGCTTTTGTGAGCCCCCCTGACAGTTTTTAAGTTGCTTGATTCAATATTTACGGGGCCAGGCTTCCAGCATGGACCCGTTTTGTTATTCAGATTATTCCGTTTCTTCTGCCACTTTTGGCAGTTCTGGCTGAACCGTGCAGTCGCTTTTTATGAAACTCGGCCATATGATAGATGGTCATGAAAAACGATCAAGAAATAATTCTTACAATCTTTCGTCAAAAGGTGGCGCTATAGCACTCAATTGAAAAATGCCAACTTTGAACAGGTACAACTCATGCCCTGTTTCACCTACAGCCATGAAACTTCGATGCACACATGCGTCTCCTCATGCTGAACAACTTTCACACTCTGACTTTTGACCTCTGACCTTTAGATCTCCCACCATTTTGAATGATATGAAAAACAGTTAAAACCTATCTCCTCCTGGGATTTTTGAGTAATCTGCACAAAACTTTTTACACGTGAACTTTGGACCTATGCCAAAAAACGTTTGCAAAATATTTTCCATAAGTGAAAAAATGAAGCTTTAATGAGCCAATGAATATTGCAGTTTTATGACAATTATTCATCTGCCCCTAACACATACATGCAGACTTACCATTCTTTGAAACTTTGCAGAAATGTAAAGGGCCATTCCAAATATCACTGAAACCAATCTTACTCCAATTGGTCAAACGGGGGCGCTATAGCAATTTTTTGAAAATGCAAACTTTAAACAGGCAAAAGTCATGCCTCGTTTGGCCGACAGCCATTAGACCTGCTTACACATGTGCCTTGACTAATGAGGAACACATCTATCACGTTGACCAGTAAGCACCGCCCTTAGATTGTCCGCAATCTTGAGCAGTTTGAAAAACACTTAAACCCAGGATTTTTCAGCTATTTGCGTGAAACTGTATCATCTGTGTGATCTCCTTTCAAAGGTTCTTGTCTGTTGGTGGCTTCTCGCTTAAATGTGTGCCCTACAACCTGAAGGTCACAAGTTCAAGCCTCACTTGGTGCAGACTTCATCTAAGTTGCATTTCACACAACATGACTATCAATGAATACATCTGCAATTGTTAAAGATAACATGAAATACTTAATTGAGTGTTTTTTACATACAGCTGATCTACAATCTCACAACTTTTCAGATAGCAATGAGAGTACGTTTTTTCAATGTATAACATACTTCATTGTGAAAATAGCCGATGTACAATCTGACAACTTTTAATGGTTTGTGAGCTTGTAGATCGGCTACTTTCACTAGTTTTGCTTCTGAGGAGATGTACAATTTCTTCATTGGTAAATGGTTTGTGAACGAGTGATCTTAGTGTTAGTGAAACAGGGGCTTGGGTCATGACAGAAGGCAAGCGTTTGTCATCCTCAACAGACAACATCAGCCTGGACAAAGCTATAGCACTATATGTAGTGTTGCAGCTACCTAAAAGTGCCTCACAACCGCAAGGTTGCTGGTTCAAGCCTCACTTGATGCACACTCATTTAAGTTGAATTGCAAAAAACATGACTCAATCTATTCCGTTTCCATGGCTCTCTCTTCAATCTATTCCGTTTCCATGTCTTTCTCTTCAATCTATTCCGTTTCCATGTCTCTCTCTCTGTCTCTTCAATCTATTCCGTTTCTATCTTCAATCTATTCCGTTTCCATCTCTCTCTCTCTCTCTCTCTCTCTCTCTCTCTCTCTCTCTCTCTCTCTCTCTCTCTCTCTCTCTCTCTCTCTCTCTCTCTCTCTCTCTCTCTCTCTCTCTCTCTCTCTCTCTCTCTCTCTCTCTCTCTCTCTCTCTCTCTCTCTCTCTCTCTCTCTCTCTCTCTCTCTCTCTCTCTCTCTCTCTCTCTCTCTCTCTCTCTCTCAGGGGCGGCCATAGCTGAGTGGTTAGTGAGCCCGCCTAGGGAGGCTCTGGTTGCCCCAGGTACGATTCCAGGCCAGGTCAGCAAAACACCCGTCCTTGGTTCTGGTGACTCACCCTGCCCTCCTAATACGCGAGGGGGCCGTGTTTTTTCGATTACTTTTTTCAGTTTATTATTATTATTTTTTTATTGTATTTAATTTTTTTAATTTTCAAAAAAATATATTAAAAATAAATGAAAAAAGTTATCGAAAAAACACGGCCCCCTCGCATATTAGGAGGGCAGGGTGAGTCACCAGAACCAAGGACGGGTGTTTTTGATGAATCTAACATGCTAAAAAATGTTATAGTTATAGTTATTGCGAACGCGGAAGGAGGCGCGGCGATTGATTAATTACCTTGTTTATTTTAAGGCGCACCGGACAAGAGCATCTGCTAAATGCTTAATTGTATGTTTTGTAATATTAATATTAATCTAAATCTACAAAGTAACTTTTAACTAGAATTGTTTTGGAGTAAAGGGTACAGTATTTGCCTCAGAGATGTAGTGGAGTAGAAGTATTAAGTATTGAAATACTGAAGTAAGGCAGCTGACCAATCAGCACAACCTCTCAGTCCTTTTATCACTCCTCATAAGCAGGTCAAAGGTTGGATATGTGATACATACTATTACACAACTATCTCACCTCTCACATCCATCCAGCTCTCTAGTGACTCTCCATGGTCGGAGATGTGACACTTGTAGAATCCTTCATCAGACTTGTGCACATTGAGGATGGTCATCTGTCCTGTAGACTCAGTCCTGAAGAGAGATCCATCTTTATAGAAATCAGCTGGGAGGTCAGAGGATGTCTTGGTCCTACAGCGCAGGGTGACATTACTTCCTTCCATCACAGGAAGTACAGGTCTCTCCAGGATCACAGCTCCATCTGAACAATGATAACAGCAGAATAACACCTGAACAACCTCAACATGATGACGTTACATACAATTTTAATGATCTTTAAGAAACAACTATAAGACATCAAATAAAACAAAAACAAAATCAAACAAGTTATTGATTTGCTGAACGTACCAGTCACCGTGATATTAACAGTATTACTCTTTCCCTCTGAAGACTCACACCAGTAAACTCCACTTCCTGATAAGGGGAGCAAGGGACTGTAAATACATCCTGTGGTGTTCATCTTCCCCCAGTCATATTCACCACACTCTGATGGGACATTTGCGATATCTGTCCTCTTCAGTCTCCAGACAGTAGAGTTAGATTGTCTGTCCTCACAGCTCAGAAAGACAGACTCATGTTTAAAGAACTGAGATCTGTCAGGACTGAGTCTGAGAGACACTGGGGGCAGAGACAGAGAAGAAAGTTGATTTTCTGATAGTTGAATCATGTGCTGTATGTTAAAAGTCTAAAATATATTTATTGTTAGAGTTATGATTCTGTTGATAATTGTGGATAATTTGAACACCGTCAGTATAAGACCAACAGACTTACCTCTCATAGCATCACCACTGTTTTGAACTTCTGTTGAACCAATCACCACGGAATATATCACTAGAGAGGGAGGGGGAGGGGGAGGGGGGGGGCGGGGGTGGGTAGAATCAGAAGACGTTTTGTTATGTTTGCACATAATGAATTTGTCTCAGTGAGGTTCGAGCATTAAACTGAATAATGGTAGTATGGAAACATTTACAAACTATTTAGAATAGATAACAACAGCAACACAACAAATGGTTTCCATAAGGCATATCAATACATTTTAAGACATGTAAAAGGCATAATAGATTGAATAAAGTAGTAATAATATAAATTAAAGTAAACTAAGCTATATTTAGGTTGGGACTGTTCATTTAATGTTCATGTTCATGTTACTTTAAACACATTAGTGTAAAACGTTTTGATTTGATTTATTTAGCACACATTTTAAAAACAATACAGAAACAGGGGGGGGGGTCTAGTGTTGTACTTGTGTATTTGAGATTGTTTTAGTAATAAGTAATTAATAAAGTAATAAGTAATTATTAAAGTGGAGCAGAGTGGTCAAGTCGTTTTGAGAAAGCAACAGTTCTGACCAATCTTTTAGATTAGTACTATGGAGGTAGGAATCATATGTGCTGGCCCATGTTAAATGTGGATAAATCAAGCTGTAATATAATGTAAGCAGACAGTTCTGATTGACCAGGCCACAAATTGTCCTGATGACACCAAGCGATCTAGACACTTTGTTACAAAAGAGATTGATGTGTTCTTTCCAACTGAGTTTCTCGTCTACTAAAACTCCTAAGAATTTAACAGAGGCAACTTGTGATATCTTAATATCATTAATAATAATTTTACTAACATCTTTGCAATATTTTATATTAGTTTTCATCAGCAAATACAATAAAGTTGGACTTTTTCCACATTTACGAATAACTTATTTGCTTGGAACCATTTGGAAATGTGTTTCATGCCTTTGTTGGCCTCAGATATGAGAGAATGAAAGTCGGTGTGACCGAATTGGTGTCATCAGCAATTGGAAGTAACTTTGAACAAACAGCAGGTAAATCATTAATATAAATCATTAATATAAATAAGAAATAGCAAAGGACCCAAAATTATCACTGGGGACTATAATGTTGCCCCACCTACTGTACCATTTACTGATACAAATTGTTCCCTATCGCATACATAGCTCTGTAACCATTTAGAAATGTGTTCCAAATGTTGATTTTCCAAATGTAGATACATGCGTTTGTAGACAAATTTCTCCAAGACAGGACAAAAAACAGGACAAAATTGATATTGGGCGATAGTTTGTAAAGCAAACATGATCCCCAGATTTAAAAAAGAGGAATTATTTTAGCAACTTTCATACCGGTGGGAACAATGCCATGTTCCATGGACTTAGCACAGATGTATGTTAGTAGTGTTACAATGAAAGAGCTAATCTCTTTCATCATGTACTGATTTCATCGTGACCTGCAGCAGATTTTAGACTTTTTCGTGTGCCAGTGTTTTGTGCCAAAAAAGTGATCTGAGATATCTGTGTAGAGGACACCACTCTGGATCACATGACCCAAGGAGTCAAATGTTTATTTTACAAACAAAGATACAACCTGCCTTAACAAGCTATATTTTTTAGACCCAACTTTGATTGAAATCATTCCCCATGCATCATCCATTGATCAACTGCCATGCTTATTATCTTCTTAATCTTCATCTCAATTAGACCTATTCTAACCCTAACGTAATAATACATTTTACTGTGTTTCTACTCACAGATTAGAATGTAGAGTGATGTTTGCTCCATCCTGTGTAACTAACTGCTCACTGTCTGACTGACTGTTACGCACTGACAGTGTCCTCCTACTGCTGTTGTGGCGGGAGGAGTCTACATTGATGCTGCGTTCAGACTGGCAGCTACAACACTAGCAGTGGCAGCTATTGGGCGGGAAGTTGTCCTCCTATTTTGAGCTCTTGCCCAATGCTGAAACACTGACCAAAATAATAAGTGCCCTGACATTTCTACTTGAAAATAGATGGATGCAGTAGATCACCTCCCCCCAACAATGCCTCCAAACGTGTCCATACTGTGGGAGTGTTGTAGATAATGTTGAGTCGTTTTAAAAGTTACATTTAGTGTAGTGACCTGATCCTGATCCTAGATCATCAATTAAATGCAAGTTTTGCCTCAAGTTTATTCTAATGCATTCTTAATAATTAGGCGGCAGGGTAAGATCATGGCCAGAAAAACAAAGTCCGCTGAAGTCTAGTGAAGTGTTCATTTATCGGGTCTATTATTTGTTATTGTCCTTATAAAAATATGCCAGCATGGATGTCTGGCTTTAGTGACACATATTCCTTGTGAAGACAGAGAGGCATCTGGGAAACATCATTTTCTTTTAACATGTATAACTCAAGAGTGCAAATCTGAAAGAATACTGGGCAACTGTATAGCTTAACGCTGTGGTGTTCCCACCCCCTAAATGTTTGTTTTCGATCTTGTCCCCCTTTTCACCTCTATACCTGTTTGCATGCATGGAAGATCACGACAATAGACATGCTTAATTGGGTCGTACTCAGCAGTATAGAAAAGTTTCTGCCGTTTCTTCCGTTTTTTGCACACATGCACCTTACAGGCTTTCACTATTTTACGTCACCACCAACAAAGTAGAGATTCGTCCAGAGCACCATGCTACGCTTCGCCGACCGCCGCCAGCAATGACGTGCCAGGAACAGACAGTGCCAGGACAACCAGTGCCGCCAGCATCACCGCGGTGCTTTGATCAAACAGCACCACGACGCCAGCATCGACCACCGCAGCCAGCATCACTACCGTGCCTGGAATAACCACCGCGACGCCAGGCCCTGCAGCACACACTACTAGTGTTGTTAGAGCCATATTTACGTTTCTGTTGTTTTACTTTTTTGATGACGTCACTGCGTCTGCGGGGCGTGGTCAAGGCCAAGGCCAAGGGTTGTCATGGTATTTAACACGTTCTGTAATCAAGCGCAGGTGTTGCTTGTGGCAGAGGCACACAGTTTTATACTGTGCTCTTGAGAGCCATGTTTGAGAGGACTGTTTGGCGTATATTTCCTTGCATTTAAGTTACATTTATGCTTTGTATGCTGACAGTGACGGAGAATAAATTATCCCCTTTGTTAAACTCAACAGTACGGTTTGGAATTCAGTTTCTTACAGAGCGCACGTCTGAACTTAATACCTGACCACAGGCATCCATGTAGTGGCTAAAAAGTATAGGACTTTCTGACGCTACATTTAGGTATAAATGTGTGTGTTTGTGTGTACGGAGGCGACCGGCTACGGAGCCACGGCGGAGACGGGGACCCACGGCGGACGATCAGCGGACAGCGGGCCATCAGCGGGCGGTCAGCTGTGAGGTGCCGTACTGTGAGGGATCGCCACCCGGAGCTACAGGAGCGAACCGGGGACATCCGACAGACGACACCGCACGCCAGCAACAGCCGGCCCAGCGGTGAGCGCGACTGGACCGGACCACACGTCGGGTGCGCACCATCTCCGACCTACACCACCTTCTCGTACGCTGACGGACGTCAGTGTTTTGGTTAGTGGTAGCCTACGATTAGTGGCGCAGCGCCGATAAGACAATAAAACAATGGCCATTGTAAACATGTGTGCACACTAACATGAACAAATCCAATGCATTGGTAACAAGCGCCTTAAAAATACTTTTGCGCGTTAAGGCGTATTGTTTGGACTAGACTAGACTGTATTGCGGGTGGAGCACGGAGCATTGACTTTATTTATTTATTATGGAGAAAGAGGAGGCGCAAACTTGCGCTCATGAAGAGGTGGAACTTGACGTTGGTGGGGATGGGGCTTTGGGAAAACGCATGGTAAAAATGACACCTAAAGCATTGTTGGAGAAAATTGATGGTTTGGAGAAGGAGCGAAAGGCTAAACTGAATAAACTTTTGAAAATTAAGGAAGACATCATTGCCTTGTTTAAGGAGCAACATGCAAATGAGGCAAATGGTACATTTCGCACATCATTTATGGGGTTATATGGTGAAGCCAAAAAGGTTCAAGGTACTTTAATGGGTTTGCTGCCTGAGGCTGAAGCAAAGAAACACCAAACATGGTATAATGCAAAAATGTTGAATTTTGATGCGTTTATCGAGGCGGTGAATGAAGGCAGGTTTACATGCAAGGTACAAGGTTCCCCTGGTGATTTTGATGATGATGATGATGACAATGGTGAGGTTGACAATGAGGATTTTGTTGCCGCCGGCAAAGGTAAAAATGCAAATGAGTGTTTTGTTGCCACCAATGATGGTGGAAATGTTGATGAGGTTACTATTGAGCCCCATGACAGCATTTCAAATGTTACGTCCAAAGTTTATTCAAAACACCATAAATCCACCGCTTCAAGGTCGAGCCAAAGATCATCCACCTCATCTGCACGCATAAAAGCGGAGGCGGAAAGGGCCGCACTAGTGGCTCGTGCTGCTGCGCTAAAGGAGGTGCATGCAGTGGAGGAACAAACTGAGGCTCTGAGGAGAACACAGGAGGAAGAGACTGAGGCTCTGAGGAGGAAAAAGGAGCAGCTGGAGCTAAACGCTCAAATAGCAGCCTCCGATGCTAAAATAACAGTCTTCCGGGAGGCGTTACTGGCAGGAAATCTGATGGCATGGAGTCCTACTTTAGGAAGGGTGCTAAACCTAAAACAGTGCCTACTCTTGGCCTACAGCAGTCCTCACAACAGCTTCAGCCACCACTAATGTCTGTCACATCCGAGCATCACAAAGATAAGGATCGTTTCAACCCTCGACAAAATAAACCACTGTTTCGCACATCTACTTGGGGGCCTGTGGAAAGGAAAACAAGGCAAAAATCACCCCATGCAACTCTATCATCATCTCCAAACTACAACCAACCATCAGGAGATCTCTTTCAAAAACAAAATGAAATGATGGCACTCCTTGTGCAAGCTCAAGCCTCTCACTTCCTACCACGCAGGCAAATTCCAGAGTTTGATGGGGATCCCTTAAAGTTTTGTTCATTCATAAAGGCCTTTGAGCATTGTGTGGAGGCTAAAACCAGTGACCAGGGTGACTGTTTGTATTACCTTGAGCAGTTTACTAAGGGACAGTCAAGGGACCTGGTACGCAGTTGCCTTCATATGCCCCCTGCGAGAGGTTACGTTCTGGCCAAAGACCTACTCGAGGAGCACTTTGGAGATCCAATAAAAGTAACGTCAGCTTACATGGACAAAATCATGGCTTGGCCAAATGTCAAGGCAGAGGATGCGAAAGGTCTTAAAGCCTACGCACTGTACTTGCGTCAATGTTCTAATGCCATGGGGGAGCTACAGTATTTGGAGGAGCTAAACGTGCCGGCTAACATGAAAGCTCTCATACAGAAACTCCCATACAAACTCAGGGAGCAGTGGAGAGGCAAAGCATATGACATTATTGACAAGCAAAGACGAAGAGCTTGTTTCAGAGACATTGTCAAGTTTATTGAACTACAGGTCAAAATTACTTCCGATCCGGTCTTTGGTGACATCCAAGACACACCTCTGGTTAAAGGAGAAACTAAACCCAAAACCCAACCTCAAATAAAGTCACAGTACAAAAACAGTTTTGCAACTCATGTGGCAGTTACTGACGAATCTAAAACAGAGCCACAGAGTAAGTTTCCTAGCAACTGTCTGTATTGCACAGGTGGGCATGTATTGGACCAATGCCCACAACTGGGGAAGAAGGCCCATCAGGAAAAGGTGGACTTTTTAAGAGAAAAAGGCCTGTGTTTCGGTTGCCTGTGTACAGGGCACATGAGCAGGTATTGCGACAGGCGCATTACTTGCTCACACTGCAACAAAACACACCCCAGTGTGCTACATATGGAGAGAAGGGAGGTGGATAGCAGCCTTGAAGATACCGAAGTGCCAACAATAATATCAGATTGTTGCATTACAACATCCACTTGTGGCCATACAGGGGCTGGCAACATCGGCATACTTCCCATCTTGCCTCTACAAGTGAAATGCTCAAAGGTCAGCAAAATTGTTAAGACGTATGCTTTTCTGGATCCAGGAAGCACAGGTACTTTCTGTTCGGAACAGCTGGCGAACAAATTGAACATGGAAGGCAAAAGAACAAAAATCAATTTGCACACCGTGGGTCATAGTGAGACGGTACCTAGCTACATGGTTAATGGCCTGCAAGTATCTGCTTTTACTGGCAGGCTATTCTTTGAACTTCCTGACGTATTCACCCAAAAGGAAATGCCTGTGTCTACTGACAACCTGATCAGTGAAGAGGAGCTGGATAAGTGGCCTTACCTCCAAGGTATCCAGATTCCTCAAATAGCAGCTAATGTGGACCTGTTAATCGGTACCAATACCTCCAAGTTAATGGAACCGAGGGAGGTGGTTAACAGCCATGGGGAGGGACCCTATGCTGTCAGAACCCTACTGGGGTGGATAATCAATGGTCCTTTACAGGGTAAGGACCTGCATAGTGGGAGTGGTTGCCCCACAGTTACTGTTAATTGCACAGTCAGTAGCCAGTACAATGAACCATCAGTAGACTCAACTATCACGAAAAAGAAGAAGAAACGGAGGACAGTGGCTGTCAGTGAGGTCAAAGATCAAGGCGATACAAATGACCCACCAGCTGGTGAAGTGCTCTCTTCCTCTGGGAAAAAAGGCCAGAAGGAAGAATCGGCTATGGGGAAGAAGCCCGAGCTGAACAGGGTGGTGCAAGAGCCACTCAACGCAGAAGAGCACAAAATAACCGACATGGCTAAAAAGCCAAAGAAGGCCAAGAAGCCTGCCGCCAAGAAGGCAGCAGCTAAAAGGCAAAGAAGGAGGAACAAAGGACGATGGCAGAGCTCAAGAAAGTTTTTTTGTGTTTTGGTTTATGGCTCTTTGTGAATTTTTGTTTTTTAATTGCTCTGTTTTCTCCACCAGTAGCAATTAGGGGCTGGTGTGTTAGAGCCACATTTACGTTTTCTGTTGTTTTACTTTTTTGATGACGTCACTGCGTCTGGGGGCCGCGGTCAAGGCCAAGGCCAAGGGTTGTCATGGTATTTAACACGTTCTGTAATCAAGCGCAGGTGTTGCTTGTGGCAGAGGCACACAGTTTTATACTGTGCTCTTGAGAGCCATGTTTGAGAGGACTGTTTGGCGTATATTTCCTTGCATTTAAGTTACATTTATGCTTTGTATGCTGACAGTGACGGAGAATAAATTATCCCCTTTGTTAAACTCAACAGTACGGTTTGGAATTCAGTTTCTTACAGAGCGCCACAGGCATCCATGTAGTGGCTAAAAAGTATAGGACTTTCTGACGCTACAAGTGTCACTGCTGTGCTGGGAACGAACAGCACCAACAAGACCACCAGGTTGGCGTCGTCTTGCTCCTCAGATTCCGACACCAGCGGTGCGGCTGCTCCAACAGACCTGTCTGCTATAGACGAATCCACAGAGCGCTCCCCTGGAGCAATCATAACTGCGGTGTCAGAATGTACACCGTAGCAGGAGTCTGACATCGCAGCGCTCTGCGGATTTGTCTATAGACGGACGGGCAGCTCAACTCAACTTCAATGATCAACGGACATGTCAGGAGCTTTTAATCCCACTGGTAAGGTCAATTTTCGAGAACAACGTTAGTCGAGATACTGAGATACTACAAGATTTGTCGGCATTTTGCGCCGGACAAGGGGGAGGACACATTTAGACGTGGTGGTTTTACAGACTGGAAACATATGAGCACTGCTTGTATGAAGCATGAGCAGGGCAATGGACATCAAGGAGCAGTAAAAAATGTTTAACCTGGTGGAGGAAACTATGCAAGGCACCAACCTGATTATCAGGGGCAGTTTTGGGCTCAGTGTCTTGCTCAAGGACAATTCAACACTAACTCAGGGGGAGACGGGATTGAACCGGGAACCTTCTACTTCTCAAGTGGCCGCTCTACCTCCTGAGCCACTGCTGCCCAAATGGCAGAGTATGACTGAAAACCAAGTTGTGTTTTTGGAGCAAGTTCCATTTGAAACGGGAAGTGCAGAGTTGACCATTCAAACTGCGTTGTTTAACGTTCCGTATCCGCTCTAGACCAATATGCATCTGCAAACAACATTCTGTCAGCCGGTCGTATCCCACAATAACAATACGCATCTCTAGAATGTATAATTTTATTTGTTGAAACAGAGGACATGTCCAAATGTTTAACAGTTAAACCTAATGAAGAAACAATGTGTAGTACCTTTGCTGGACACTAGATGAGGCACTTTACTAACATTCAGTGTGGTTCCATACCACGTGGTAATTGCTGAGAAGTATACAGGATAGGTGGGCACGAGGGACATCTAGGCACCATATTTTTGGGATGACTGGGCACTAGGAAGAGTGGGCACCTGAAGAGGTGGCCACCGGGATAACTGGGCACCTTGGATGAATGGGCACTATAAAGACATGTGGGCAACGAGTGGGCACTTAGGGGTGGAGATAACTGGGCACCTGGAGAGGTGTGCACTGGGCACCGGGATAACTGGGCACTAGGATGAGTGGGCACTAGGGACATGTGGGCACCTGGACGAGTGGGCACCAGGAAGACTGAGTACCTGAATTAGGATTTGTGTTCACAAAAGTGTTTTTCAACTTTACATAGCAGAGTCAATATCACCATAAGGTACATTTGGGTGTCCTCACCACAATCACTCAAATATCATGAAAATGTAACAAAATAATCAAACTCTGAGGTCTTATTATGAATGGCCAAACATTTACACACTTATCAGTACAATGATGAGTCTCTGGAAATGTGTTTCCTTCATTTTATACAGATCTGTAATATTGGATGTATATGGTTTTGGCATGTCCCACACACCACTCTGCTAACTACAGTGTGTCTAATAAGTGGTTCATTTTTTTGATTTTTCTTTTTCTTTTTACATAGTTTGATTGTCCACAACACCTTATTTGATAAAACAAGTCATTTTGATCTTAAATCATATGATATAGTCTGTTTTTATAATCATATTGAACATTTTTTGTGTGTCCCTGACATTGCTGTCCATCCTGTCATTTGGGGGTAAACTGGCCCTTTAAGAAACTTACTTAAGTTTAAGTTCCCTTGTTGTCTTCTTCCTGTCTTACTTCAATGGAGGCTGAAGCTGTGGCAAGTTGCCAGTAAATATTTACACTTATATATATTGTATTTTTCATAGTTTATGTGTGTAGTTGTATGTTGTCAAGCTTAGCATGTCCACTCTGTCATACTGAAATATCAATGAATATAAAAACTTTTCTGAAATTTGAAATATATCTGTTAAAAAGTATAGAGTCACCTTGCTAACTGAGCTAAGTTGCTAACAGAAGGTCCAGCATGTGCCAATTAAATCCTAAAACTGACCCAAAAGTTCCATCCTGTCATTGTCCACCCTTTGGATTTTTCCTGACAGGGTGGACATATTTTACTGTTGACATATATTACAGTTAATTCATAAAAAGTGTGGGAGCTTGACCAACATGCATTTCTAACTGTACAACATCCACTTAATACAATGAGTAAAAAGTTAAATGGAAAATCACAGTTAAAAAAAAAAAAAAAAAGTTAAGTCCCAAATGTACCTTATGGTGATATTGACGCATACAAAGAGAAAGAAACGCTCTGTGAATGAGAAGGTGGTGTGTGTGTGTGTGTGTGTGTGTGTGTGTGTGTGTGTGTGTGTGTGTGTGTGTGTGTGTGTGTGTGTGTGTGTGTGTGTGTGTGTGTGTGTGTGTGTGTGTGTGTGTGTGTGCGCGTGCGCGCGCGCGGTGCCCGCAGCCCACCTATCCTGTTACATACCGGAATGAGGGCTAGAGGTGGGAGGTAACAAGTCCAGGGTTTAAAAAAAGAAGAAAGAAAAAACAAACATCTGCACTACAATGAATGGGAATGAACGAGGGCGGACCCCCTACTATTCAGTCCGGGGAACCAGAAGACAAGCCCTTGCAACCATAAACGGATTATGTTTCCATGATGAGCGGATGGCTTTTTAAAGAGACGTTTTGGATTGTTTTTGAAAGCCCATGGATGGAACCAAATTACGGGTCCATTTGGTGACACATGACACTCCCAGAGTTAGCTCTGGTCCAAAGCTTTAGGAGTTCTCCTTAACGCTATGCGACTTTACGTGTGTGTTCCTCATTTGAACGGGTGCACGATACATTAAACGATATAAGTTCGCTCACTGAAACAAAGACGGTCTTCGATCGTTGAAAGTATATACTCTCCGCGGTGGGAAGACTCTCAGAAACCGAGCTCCGTTCCGTCAGCAACGATAGGACATCCGGTTTTTGAGCTAGCAACAATAAGGTTTCCGGTTGCCTTCAAAATAAGATCACGAATTTGTAATGTTTTTTAAAAGACACAAATCTATTTTAAAAATACATTTATGATGTATGTCTTTTAAATGGCGCATACTAGAACACTTCTAATTGCCAGTTTTTAAAAAGAAAGACACACATTTAATGAAAAAATACATTTATGATGTATGTATTTTTAAATGGCTTACACTAGAGCAGTGGTTCTCAAACCTTTTCATGTCAAGGACCCCCAAATTGACATATAATTGTATTATATTATTGTATTGTATTATATTTGAAAATATCTTGTGCCAGGGACCCCCAGAAGAGAAGATTTGTGTTGGAAATGAAAAAGTTCAAAAGAATTTCAAGATTTTTCAAAAATGTTAAAAAATAGCAGATCTACAAGCTCGCAGCACGGCACGAAGTGACGCGCTGTGAGCTTGTAGATCTGCTATATTTAAAATAGCGAACTTATAAATGGATAAAGTGGTTAACTACTTTTGCTGGGGACCCCCTGGAACCATCCCAAAGACCCCTGGGGGTCCCTGGACCCCACTTTGAGAACCAATGTATGCCTACTATAGCACTTCTAAGTGAGGTTGTTCCAGATTTAAACTGGCTATTGAGCCCCATTAAATGTGCACAGTTTCTGATCCTGTCTTGGATATTGTGTTCATTTGTGTGTGTTAGATATATGTATTTTCTTTTTGAAAATTATTATGATACAATATTGTTTATTTGCAGGAGCAAAAGAACAATGATAAAAGCAACAACAAAATATGCTACAAATAATAATAGTAGATGCAGTGCAAGTAAGATAAATAAAAAAAAAACGTATAGGGTTTATTAAGTTGATCTCACCTATTTAAAAAATAAAATACAATACAAATAAGAATGTAATCAGAAAAATAAATTTAAAACGTATATTATTTAACGACATACATACAACATGGACACAGTATAAAAAAAAGATCAAAGACATATTGGTAGATTTGTAGTATATGTGCTGTTCCATAACTGAGCGCCCCTGAACTTGATAGGAAAAAAAATGGTGGGCCGCCCAGTGCGGCCAGAGGTCAGAAAAGTGCCACTTTCAGACAATAGTGGACACTGGACAGGAGACCGGTCAGCGAGGCAGCACATTGGACATATGCACGCGTTCAGGGAGACCTCCTCTACAACACCACACTCTCCGCTAAGCCGGACGGGGCTCAAACAAAAAGTGGCGGGCCGTCCAGTGAGGTCAGAGGTCAGAAAAGTGCCACTTTCAGACAATAGTGGGCGCTGCACAGGAGACGGCTCAGCGAGGCAGCACTTTGAACATATGCACGCGTTCAAGGAGACCTCCTCTACAACACCACGCTCTCCGCTAAGCCGGACGGTGTAATATAAAAAGTGTCGGGCCGTCCAGTGAGGTCAGAGGTCAGAAAAGTGCCACTTTCAGACAATAGTGGGCGCTGCACAGGAGACGGCTCTGCGAGGCAACACTTTGGACATACGCACACGTTCAGGGAGACTTCCTCTACAACACCACGCTCTCCGCTAAGCCGGAGAGGTGTGAAATAAAAAGTGGCGGGCCGTCCAGTGAGGTTAGAAAAGTGTTGTTTTCAGACATTACATTACTTACTTGCATTACATTACATTACATTACATTACATTAGTTTCATTACATTACTTATTTACAATTACAACAATCTGTTGTGACTTACAATTGACCACTGATGCATTCTGGCTATATTACCTAATAGTTTGTAGCAGCATAGAATAGCTACATTGTTGTGAGTGTTATAAAAGGGTTAAACCTTAGAACTTATGCCACTTCTGAAACAAAATGCAATATACATTTTGTATAGGTTACATCTGGGTTGGAGTATCTGCGGCAAAATACTACGTTTCAGAATGTTCCTCTTAAAAATATAATTGCAATAGGCACAATATTGACCAAGAGCTCAGAATGTCAAGCAGAAACCGGAAGGTCCCTGGTTCAACCAACAAGACAGGGTCTAACAGCATGGCATGTTGTCACTGTGACACAGTGTTAATTCTGACAGCAAATTTCATTTAGTTTTAGTCAGATTCTAGTCATCTGAAATGTTTGTTTTAGTCTAGTTTTAGTCATCTAAATAACATAAGATTTTAGTCAACTAAATCTACAGTGTATTTATCTACAGGCAGAACATACAGACTGTAAAAAATGTGCATCGAAAGTTGTAAGCATTTCCTGCGCGCCTACTGTTTTTGCATTACCACAATTATAAACATCTTCCAACCAGCAAATGCATTGGAAGTGGCAAAACCACAAGGGTACATTTATTTCTATGTGAATTGTAATGAATTTGAATGTGAATTTGCAATGAAAGACCAAATCACAATATGTGTGAAGCCATACCATTACCAATACTAACTTTTCTGACCTCTGACCTCGCTGGACGGCCCGCCACTTTTTGTTTGAGCCCCGTCTGGCTTAGCGGAGAGTGTGGTATTGTAGAGGAGGTCTCCCTGAACGTATGCGTATGTTCAAAGTGTTGCCTAGCGGAGCCGTCTCCTGTGCAGCGCCCACTATTGTCTGAAAGCGGCACTTTTTGGCACTTTTCTGACCTCTGACCTCACTGGACGGCCCGCCACTTTTTGTTTGAGCCCCGTACGGCTTAGCGGAGAGTGTGGTGTTGTAGAGGAGGTCTCTCTGAAAGCGTGCGTATGTTCAAAGGGTTGCCTCGCGGAGCCGTCTCCTGTGCAGCGCCCACTATTGTCTAAAAGTGGCACTTTTCTGACCTCTGACCTTACTGGACGGCCCGCCATTTTTTGTTTGAGCCCCGTACGGCTTAGCGGAGAGTGTGGTGTTGTAGAGGAGGTCTCCCTGAACGTGTGCGTATGTCCAAAGTGTTGCCTCGCTGAGCCGTCTCCTGTCCAGTGTCCAATTTGTATAGGATATGCACTCCTTTGAACAGCATTTATCCATTTAAATAAATTATTAATGTTTTAAATCCCTTTTTGTTACACAGAAACATAATGTGTTGTATAGAAACATAATATGTCGTTTAAATGCTTAATTTATAGTTTTAATGTGCAAATTAACCGTTTTTCAATGGCTTCTTTTTGCTCTAGAGGGTACTCTTATTCTGAAGAGATCGTCCACCGGAAGTCTTATCGTTGCTCCGTTATCGTTGCTGACGGAACACAGCTCAGAAAAAGCACCCTCTGTGTAAAATGTAATCCACTTTTTGGACTGTAAATATGGAGACATGTTTCTGTGAGTAGCACATTTTCACGTTAGAGTAAATCATGCTCCCGTCGCATAGCGTTATTGCAGAACTTAAATTAACACACCGCCACGTAACACTGGAGGGGTCCTAGCCCCAATCGGAACATCTCCCTCCGCAGTATGCCTATAGCTCTGGGATGAGGTTCCACATTCTCGGGTGTCGGAAGGTGAGGACACCGGCGAAAATTAGCCACTATGCATGATTTCTACCCTTTTTCCGCACATTGTATCCAAAACAAGGTTAGCTCTCCTGCTCTCAGATGTTTTACATTTTAGCGACCAAGAACATTTTACCGACGGGTTGAAACAAGCTTTTAAATCACTTTTTAGTCAGCCTGTGGCCAGTCAACCCCCGTCCGCATGCGCTGTACTGCTCCCTTAAGAAAACATGGAACAGGCTTACTAAATAAGCGATTTCAACGCTTGTTTCAACCTGTCGCTTAAAATGTCTTGGCCGCTAAAATGTAAAACATCTGAGAGCATGGGGCTGACCTTTTACTTTTTGGATACGATATGCGGAAAAAGGTAAGAATCATGCATAGTGGCCAATTTTCGACGGTGTCGTCACCTTCTAGCACCCGAGAATGTGGAACCTCATCTCGGAGCCAAACAGCGGAGGAAGGAGAGGTTCCAAATGGGGCTAGAGCCGAGGGGTCCCTCTGTGTACATTTTATAGGCTATATGTTATATTTATCATATGTGCTTGCAAACAAAACACGCTTCTGAATTGATATTTGAATCAACAAACTGCGTTCAATTTACTCCCAAGTTCTAACGTGACATCTTGGCGAGCGGGTCCATGCGTTTCCCCTAGCTCTGGTTCAGAGCGTTAGTGAGTTCCCTCTAACGCTCTGGAAGACCCCTCGCTCTGCGCATGTACAAGGAATTCCACTGTCCTGCCAGCGTTCAACTATAGTGAAAATAAACAAAACCATTTTGCTAATCACCGAAGCAAAGGCTGTTTTGTGTTGTTGAAAGTCTATTCTCGGAATGCGCAAGCCTCTCAGCACCCCACCTACTCTGTAAAATACACTTTTTGGGCAGAAAATAAAATATGTCAGCGAAACTGAAATTATTCGTATTTACTCCACAGTGCCCTCTACATTTTGGTTAATGGTAAGTTCAAATCCCCCAGATCGGTAGAGGCACTGTGGAGTAAATACAAATAATGTCCGTCTCGCTGACATATTTTATTTTCTGCCCAAAAAGTGTATTTTACAGAGTAGGTGGGGTGCTGAGAGGCTTGCGCATTCCGAGAATAGACTTTCAACAACACAAAACAGCCTTTGCTTCGGTGATTAGCGAAATGGTTTTGTTTATTTTCACTATAGTTGAACGCTGGCAGGACAGTGGAATTCCTTGTACATGCGCAGAGCGAGGGGTCTTCCAGAGCGTTAGAGGGAACTCACTAACGCTCTGAACCAGAGCTACGTTTCCCCCGGACTGTAGGCTGCTTTAGGAGGAAAAACGCACACTCTCGGCTCAACAGCGTGATTGTAAAATTATCGATAGAACATACTTGCGCGACCTTTATTTTAACACAGAAATCATTAAAACTATCTTAGAATTTGGTACTGTTTCACTCAGATAGCCTGAAGAGGCACTTGGTTGGTAACATACAGGGTAGCCATGGTTCACATGACGCTTGTATACAAGCGTCATGGTGCCGAGTCCCCCTGGTTTATAGCGGTGTTCGATTTTTTTTTACATTGCCAAATCTCACATGTACATAAACGTTCAGATTTCAAATATAAAGTGCTTACCCCTGAGCCACGGGTGTTAAGGCGACCCGGACCGCGATAAGTACACGTATCTCCCGTATTGTTCAATAAAAAGCATTTTAATCCGATCGCCGGCCATTTTCTCCGATACTTTCAACCATGCGAGACTAATGGTTGGGAGGTGTATTGCACTCTGATACATTAAGGGGAAATCCACCCATTTTCAATATTTAACTATGTCATTAATATAGCATAAAGGAGTTGTGTGGAAATAAGAAAAAAGTTCCCCCCTTTCTGTGTTGCCTTGAACTGGAGGATTGATTTTGGGTTTAACATTGCAAATTACAACATGATGAGTCATCATGTTGTAATTTGCAATGTTAAACCCACAATCAATCCTCCAGTTCAAGGCAACACAGAAAGGGGGGAACTTTTTTCTTATTTCCACACAACTCCTTTATGCTATATTAATGACATAGTTAAATATTGAAAATGGGTGGATTTCCCCTTTACAAAAAAAGAAAAGAAGAAAAGAAGAAAATGGCCGGCGATGGGATTAAAATGCTTTTTATTGAATAATATGGGAGATACGGGTACTTATCGTGGTCCGGATCGCCTTGTAACATCCGTGGCTCGAGGGTAAGCACTTTATATTTGAAATCTGAACGTTTATGTGAGAGTTGGCAATGTAAAAAAAACCGAACACCGCTATAAACCAGGGGACTATGTTTCAGGGCTACATACAGGGTAGGTGGGCACTTAGGGACATCTGGACACCTCGATGTGAAATTGGATATTTTGTCCAAAATGAAAGAAAAAAAAATAGGTCACTTTTCTGACCTCTGACCTCACTGGACGGCCCGCCACCTTTTCTTTTTTTTTTTACACCTCAGTTTAGCAGTGGTAGAGGACGTCTCTCCAAGCGCGTGCACAACATTTCACAATTGAATGATGACATCCGTCTCTTATTTGTGGAATCCAAGGGAGTGGTAGAGGAACATTGAAAGCTCTGAACACTGCCGACTCCATTTTGATCACAGTTTACCGGTGAACTGAACAGTCTGTCTGGACTCCATTTTAAACAGCACGGTAAGTGTTTAAAATGTGTCTCCCACTTGGTTTAGAAGGTTTAGAACATGTACGTGACCTTTTTATATACTCTTTGGTTGTAGGTTGAATTGTAACAGTAAGAACAAAGAGGGTTCTACAATAGCTCCATTAAGAACCTCTCACTCTGTAGAGGTTCTTAATGGAGCTAGTTCTACAACAGAGATTTATAGAAACAAGTATCAACTGTTAAGATAACATGTTGAAACGTCAAAGAATTGAATTTATGTATATCAAATGTCATGTACACAGAAAATGATGGTTCTTAAATGTTTTTTTAAAGGCTATTTAGTTCCACAAACTACAGAACCATTGTATTTAGTAAATGGTTCTTCATGTTCCTAATGTGGTGCTGGAGAACCTTTTTTTGTTGTCAAAATTGAAATAGAACTATTGTTTGATTGTCCTTTGAGGCACCTTTAACTGCTTAGCTAGCATCTACATTTTGGGCATGCATTAATAAGTGAACATTTTCAAGTAAGATTAATAAGAATCAAAAAAATCTAATACTCAAGTAAAGTACAGATCCTCAGAATCTGTACTTAAGTACAGTACTAAAATACATTTACTTCATTACTGTCCACCACTGCATATAAATGACATCTCTCTGTCTGTCCTCTGCAGAACTCTAGACATGTGCAAAAAAAACATTCCAAAGGTGAGCGAAGAGTATCCTCCAAACAACAGGTAATTTTGTTTCCCCTCATTCCATATGGTCTCTCCTACACTGTCTTCCTCTCTGCTTTCCTACTGACTGTCATCTCCCCTCAGCTTTCCTACTCACTGTCTGTACTACACTGTCTCCCTCTCAGCTTTCCTACTCACGGTCTGTACTACACTGTCTCCCTCTTAGCTTTCTTAATCACTGTCTGTACTACACTGTCTCCCTCTCAGCTTTCTTACTCACTGTCTCTACTACCCTGTCTCCCTCTCAACTTTCCTACCTAGTGTCTCTCATAGACTATCTCAGCTTTCCTACTGTATCTCACTCCTACACTGTCTCCCTCTCCATAACCCGTTTCGCAAATACCACCATCTTTGATGTACCCGACTGCATTGTAGGTATGCGCAAATAATTATGGGTTAAGAAAGGTCCTCCCCCGCGTATCTTTGCTTTGAGAGTCTTGGACTGTAGTGTGATGACGGCAGGATGTCAGACGCGGATGATCAATTCAATCATTACATTACAGTCATTTAGCAGACGCTTTTATCCAAAGCGACTTACAATAAGTGCATTCAACATAGGTAGGGAACGAAACTACTAATCACCAGAAGTCTTAAGTGCATTTCCTGCAAAAACAAGCAACCAAGAGTATACCTAGCGCTAAGGTAAAAGTGCTATATATCAGCTACCTACTTTCTTAAACAGATGAGACAAAATAGCAAAATCAAATGAGCACGAGCTAATACAAAAAGTGTATCGACTAAACAAGATCCAATAAAACAGTACAACAGTAAAACAAGAGTTCGTACAACTAGTTAACAACAAGTAAGCCATACAAAGAGGAAGGGTAGTGTTTCCTGAAGAGGTGGGTTTTCAGCCTGTGGCGAAAGATGGGCAGTGACTCTGCTGTCCTGACTTCAGTGGGAAGTTCATTCCACCACTGTGGAGCCAGAACAGAAAAAAGTCGTGACCGTGTCGATCGACCAGAAGGACCCTTGAGTGACGAGGCAATCAGTCGCCCCGAGGTGGCAGACCGAAGTGGTCGGGCAGGGGTGTAGGCATCAACCATAGCCCGGAGGTCATTTAGCTGTTTGTCAATTAAGATAGTATTTATTAGACTGTGATATTGTAGTGTCAAAGACATAAAAAAACGATCTCCAACCTAAGCCTTCACCAAAAGAATATGAAAAAGAAATATAGCTGCAAGCAGCAATAAGCGAGTTCGAGGGATAAGGCAAAAAGCGATATGCAACAATAGCACGTAGAAAAAGAATAGATTGAACTTGAGACAAAGCAACCCATGCAATTAACAAATGAGCATTCTCAACAGCTGAGCAGAGGGATTGTGGATAGTACGGAGGGGAGCAATTGGGGTTGAGAACCTCACTCATGGACACTTCAAACCATGGCCATTGACAGGAATCAAACCCCTGACCTTTGGGACTCATTGGCTGGCACATTACCAGCACTTTACCGACTGAGCTATTCGATCCACAGACAGACACACAAAGATGATTTTTCTTCCTTTTTTAATGAAGCCATGCCCTTTACAATGTTATTTGGCTAATGAAGGCTTAATTCTTTTACGCACAAACTTCTCTTCGACTGAGATTTTCAGATAATGGTCCATAGGGTTAGCCTGGGTGCCAGCCTGCTTCGCTACGTTCGGCGGATTTTTTTTTCTCTCTGCGCTTCTCAGTCTGGAATGCCCCCGATTGACTCGTCTTGTAGAACTACACTGGAACTACATATGTTACGTTGCTGCGACGTCGTTGCTGATTGGATGTTGTTCAAACGAATGACGAATCAAAACGATCACACCGTTTTTTTTGTCCCGCCCCGCACCACAGACCAATCAGAAGCCACGGTAGGTTTCGAACCTCGGCTGCTGTGTCCCGCCTCCTGGAGATAGGAGGCATTCCAGACTGAGAAGCGCAGAGAGAAAAAAAAATCCGCCGAACGTAGCGAAGCAGGCTGGCACCCAGGCTACCATAGGGTGTGTCTAGAACGTTTCACACAAATTGCTCAAAACTCCGGGCAGAAAAACTGGTTTAAGTGTCTTTCAAACTGCTCAAAATGGCAGAAGATCTAAGGGCGGAGCTTACTGGTTGAAGAGACAGATGTGTTCCTCACAGTGATGTGTTCTACCGTGGTACGCTGTATACGTAGTATGCCCTGTAGATTTTTTTCGTCGCTACCGTATACCTTCAAAAACTGTTCAAAACAGCGTATCTGATACGTTGATACGGTCCGATACGCTACTGCCCAGGACTCAGGAGTGGCTGGGGGGCAGCAAGAATGTGGGCTAACTCTGAGTTGATGGCTTATCATGTGTGTAGCTATTGTTCTTGAGGTGATAAGTAATGGCTGCGACGGAATTCACACATTAACTCAACGACGCAAATACTAATGAAGTACTCTAATCAGGCAGTGATTAGAGTACTTCATTAGTATTCGCGTATGCGTGTCATAGCACAGCATAAAAGGCAATGAAATGTTGGTTTTAGTTCAGTGTTCAGTCTGCTCCTGACTCAGCTCGGAAGTGGTTGAGCTCAGGTGATCAGACATCAGAAACACTAGGAAATCGCGCATGTGCGCATGCCGTGCGTGTGGGAGGCAGGGAATAATCATAGTATACCCTCCAAAAAAATCTAGAACACACCACTGGTTCCTCATGAGTCAAGGCACATGTGTAAGCAAGTGTCATGGCTGTCGGCCAAACGAGGCATGACTTATGCCTGTTTAAAGTTTGGATTTTCAAACGATTGCTATAGTGCCCTCCTTTGGCCGATTGGAGTAAGATTGGTTTCAGTGATATTTGGAGTGACCCTCTACAATACTACAGTTTCACAAAAATATGAATATGCATTTATGTGTTAGGGGCAGGAGAGAGAGAGAGAGAGAGACAGAGAGAGAGAGAGGTTGCTATCTGAAAAGTTGTGAGATTGTAGTTCGGCTATTTTGAGAATGAAGTATGTCATTCATTGAAAATAACTGCTCTCAAATAAGCATTTCACCTGGTCTTTAACAACTGCACATGTATTCATTGATACAGTCATGTTGTGTGCAATGCAATTGAAATGAAGTCTGCATGAGGTGGGCATTTTCAATTGAGTGCTATAGCGCCACCCTTTGGCCAATGGTTGTGAGTTTTGGGCCTTGGCCGTTTGGCATAGCCCTCTACCATATTGCTGAGTTTCGTAAAAAGTGTCCACACGGTTAGGCCAGAACTGCAAAAACGGCAGAAGAAAGCCAACAGTTTCAAAGAGGTTTTGAGCCTTATAGGCCTCGAACCCTCAAATACAGAATCAGAGGCGGTCCAAATGGATTTTAGATGGGGGCATAATTTGCCTACCCGATCCTGATACCCTCCAAAATGGTTGGGAAGACAGCCCATCAAGCTATCCACATATGTTACAGAGTGGTGTAGAAACCTACTTTGACAAAAGTAAGTATAGCCTATCAGTGGTGGAAAAAGTACTCACATTTTTTACTTAAGTAAAAGTATCAATACTGCAATGCAAAAATACTCCGTTACAAGTAAAAGTTCTGTGTTCAAAACATTTTGAACACAGGCCTTTTACTATATTGATGATAGTTTTACTTAAGTAAAATATCTGAGTACTTCTTCCACCACTGGTCAACTGGACCTGAGTTGTCTTTGTACTTCTTTTTTTCTGACAGTAATAGGCCTATATACTAAATTGAATTGAAGTTTATTTCGAATAAGGCAATTTTTAAAACAATATAACAAATGAAAGCAAATAATTCAGAATAACAGTAAAAATGAATAAAAATGCATATTCGAAAAAGGAGTGGGAAGCAGCATAACTTAATTGCTCCCATCCCTTCTCCATCAATAATAAATATCACAACAAGCTTCCTTGCTGGTCCATTTCTACCAATAATAAATACTTATAAATCTGTGATATTTATACATATAACAATAATATATGCAAACAGAATCGAAGTAAAAACTAAGGGACATACACATTAGAGATGCGCGGATCGCGGTTTTAGCCGTGGTTGCCGCAGTTATCCGTGGTTTGGGTGGATTCGGGTCAATCAAATATAATTATGAATTAATATCGGATAAACCGCGGGTGAAATATTGCGGTAAATAAATTAATGACATCTAATATATCTATCCATAAAATAGCTAAATCTCTGCGTGCTTGTGTCTGTGTGAGTGTGTAGAGCAGCCTCTGCGATGCGATCACAAAATGCATTGATTTAGCCTATGGAATCTCGGTGCGTCTTTTTTCTTTTTTTTAAACCGGTGCTGCGCTGAACAGCGCAGCAGAGCAGTGCACTCTGTATGTTGGATGCCGCATCTATGTTGGATGCCTGTATGCTGGATGCCGCACAGAGTCTGTATGTTGAGCACAGCAGACCAGTGCGCTCTGTATGTTCAGCGCAGCACCGGTTTAAAAAAAAGAAAAGACGCACCGACATTCCATAGGCTAAATCAATGCATTTTTATGATCGCATCGCACGGCACAACGAATACTAAAACTAACGGGGAATAACAGAAAATAATAATATTTTGACATACGGGAAAAACGGTTGGTGCGGATATTTAAATTGGATAATATAATTATTGCGGTTGGATAACGGGCGGATAATTAATTTGTACATTCGGATTCGGGTGACGTGAGAGGCCATCCGCGCATCTCTAATACACATACTTTATTGATCCATCCAGACTCAGAGTGAGCATTGATGGCAGTAAAACTTATCTAAAGATAAGAGCATCTATAGCAAGAATTCTACAGATATATATATTTACACTTACTTGGCTTGATATCGCCTATCATTGTTGCACTTGTAAACAGCACATCGATCTGTTCCACCCATCTTTATAATCCAAAACGACTTTTTTAATTGGACATCACAGAGAAGTGCACTAGTGCAGAGACTAGCAAAGCAAAGATACGCAGGTGAGGACCTTTCTTCACCCATAATGCTTTGCGTATACCCACAATTCAGTCGGGTACATCAAAGATGGTGGTATTTGCGAAACGGTTTATGGCATACCCATTTCCTGTTCCGGTCAATTTTCCCATAGTTTAATTTGATTGGCTGATTTCTTTGGTTCATTTGATTGATTGCAACCAAGCCAATCATACGAAGCTATGGGAAAATGAACCAGAACAGGAAATGGTTATGCCACCTTCCAGAAACCCAGGGCTGCAGGTATGCACAGAGCCTATAAAGAATGTATTAACCTTAATAAGGCATTGTTCCAACTCTTTGACTGCCAGAGTATTTTCATAAAGTACTCCCCCAGTGCCAGCGATTTTCGTGTTTTTTTTATTTTTTATTTTGTAATTTTTCATTCAAATAAATTGTCTGAGTGCGGTTTTAAACACATACGACAAATCTGCCACTAGAGAGCAGCAAATAGCCAGCTTGATCAGCTCGCTGACTCACTCTCCCCCCACACCCAGTCAAACCGGATGTTACGTGTTCTCAGATTCTCCGATCGGCCAAAATTACGATGTGATACGCGACGGCGATGACTGTTCGTCACCCAGACTATAGATTATAGAAGTGGACCCCTCCGTTCGTTTTTTATACCGTGTGAAAAACCGTGTGTTTCCCTATTCTGGCCGAAAATGACCGGGGGGAGAAAATGAAAAACGGAAACGGAATCTGCGTCATAAAACCGGATGCAGGTGTGGGTGAAGTAAGTGGAACTCGAAACCTGGAATGAAAAATAAGCAGAATAGCGCGATCAGAGATTAAACAATGAACGTGCGTCCAACGCGTCTAACGCGTCGACGGCCAACTGGACAAACTAGCAATTGACGCGTTATCGAGTGAACCGCAGTCAATTAAGTGCAGGTAGATGCAAAAATCCTAATTAAACGATTAATAAGTGCGTAGTTGACTGCTAATAAATGCATAATAAACATTTTTTTTATTAAAGCAACAACACTGTAATGCTATTATAAACAACTTAAAGAGACTTAAGCCATATATTAATGCTCTTAAATGTTAAGTTAATGAGACTGATAAAATGTGTTTGTAATGCTATTATAAACAACTTAAAGGGATAGAAGAGACTTAAAGGGATAGTTCACCCCAACAAAAAAAAAACGTATTTTCTATCAATTACACACCCCATGGAGCCTTGAATTCATGAAGATTTTTTTGTTTTTGTCGCATTCCTGAGCCAATAATTTGATGACCGGCGGAGTCTCCGGTAGGAAACACAGTGAGACTCTTATTTCATTTAAAATCGTGATTGTCATCTTTTTCCATCAGGGTTGATCGGAGATCATCCAGCTGTGATGACATGAATAGTGATACTTCTATGGATCAACCTCTTACCTTCAAAGATTCTACTGATTACAGGTTTGAATTGACCAGGCGGATGAAACAGTAATAGCTAATAGCTAAGCTTCCAATCAATATACTGAGAACAGTGGTATAATAAAGCAGAGCCTTAATGTTTCACCCATTTCAATTGAAATGGCCCCAACTGACACGCAGAACTGAACTAGAAAAGTGCTTTCCTCAGAGCTCATATCCCCACCAAGCCGGGTTACCTAATAGTGCAATCATGAAGCCGATTTTAAAACATTTGTGGTGCCAGATTTTCCTTGGGCTACTGAGAGTGCAAAGTTTCACACTGCATTCATGATTTGTGGCATTTTGTGAAAAACCACAAACTCCCACAAACTTTGAAAGCCAATCATAGCCAATCAGAATGGAATATGAAACATTCTGACAGATACATCTTGATCACATGACTATAGAGATAATGTGTACCAATTTGCATGTGGTTTGGACAATCTGTAGGATTGTCCAACGGTCTCATGGTGGTGCCATAACAGGCCGATTAGGCTTTTGTATATATATATTTTTTTTGGGGGGGGGGGGGGGGGGGTTCTTCCATGGACTCCTGGTGCAAAGTTTCACAGTGATCGGTCAAACAGTGCCCGAGATGAGATACTCGCAGATGGACACACAGACAGACAGACGGATGGACAGACTCACCAGAGCGAAAACCATGCAATACGATGCAAGAGTGCGGTCGAGCCAACACCATCTCGGGACTCCTGAATTGCTGCCCTCCACACTCTTAGCATCAGGGTCTTGAGCTTTACAGTGTTGTTAGCTAAGCTGTCAAGCTAAGCTGTGCACCTACTGTACGCAGGTGGTGCGCTTTTTGCCTTTCCTGGCTTTGCCCTGGGTTGGCTCCCACAGTGTCAGTTTGCTTGCCACTAGTTCTGGCCTCCGGGTGCCTGGCGCAGTGCCCTGCCTCATCCTTCTCTCTCTGACTTTGTCTGTAACCCGTGGTAGGTGCTCGTAGAGGACCACATTTCTGATGTGGTCCGTCCATGTGACACCTAGTGCCATTCGTAGCATTCTTGTGTAGACTTCATCCAGGGCCCTTTTCTGTTGTGCTGCAAGGGTCCATGTGTCAGCCCTATACAGCAGTACTGACTCCACTGTAGCTACGAATAGCCGCCTCTTGAGATCTTCTCCCATGTCTGATTTACACACTCTCCTCATCCCGTGCAGGGCATTCCAGGCAAGTGCCCTCCGGACCTTCAGGTCCTGTTCCGTTGAAGCAGTCCAGGGCCCAAGATATTTGAAATCCTTGACCGAGCACTGTCCCGTTGGCAGTGACAATGGTTTTGTCCTCTGTGTTAATTGTTATTACTTTGCCTTTGATCTTGAGGCCGAACTTCCTGCACTCCATTTCTACTGCCAGTAGTAGTTCCCTTCCTTTCTCTGCCGTATCCGAGACTAGGGCAATGTCAACTGTGTAGTCGAACTCGAGGTCAGTAATCACGATGGGGTGTACTCGCCTTGACTTCTTTGGTGTCACTATATTGGGTTTGAACCTTGGGTCGAGTCTGGCTGTAACTTGTCTCTATCATCTGAAACATCTTCTAAGGAACTCAGTAGGCCCGGAGAATGTTCACAAGTTTCCCCCGGTGGATTGTGTTAAAAGCCTTTTGGAAGTCATTGAAGGTGATTATGCTGACAGGTTCTGCTCCCTTACTCCTTCCAGTATCCTCCTCAGTGCCAGTATATGCCCGCCTGTTGTTCGCTCTGGGCTGAATTCGTTCGGTGAGTTTCTCAGTAGATGGTCTAAGATGGGTCTAAAGGCCCGTTCATAGTCCCTAGATGGGTCTGAAACGTCCGTCACGGGGTGAGGGATTCCGTCCGTTCTTTACGGACACATGCATAGTCGATCAGGAGAGAGAGATTGCACGTACCCAACGTTGCCATGTCTGCTTATTATAAGCGACTTTGGGCTTATTCTTCTGTATAGTTGCTTGTAAACAAACAAGCAATTTTTTATTGGTGGTTGCGGTTTTATTTGGGCTTGTTTCTAAAGTGTAGTTGCTTATTTGGGCCAATTATTATTTAAACCAGTGATTCTCAAATATATATTGTAGATCTGCTATTTGTACTTTACTTGAGTATTTCCAATTTCCAATACTTTTACTTTTACTCTACATCTCAGAGGCAAATATTGTACTTTTACTCCACTACAATTATTTGAAAACTTTAGTTACTAGTTACTTTTCAGATATAAATGATGATATTATGAAACATACATTAACCACTTTAGCCCTATTTTATACATAGGCCGATCTACAAGCTCACAACGTGTCGCATCGCGACGCATTGTGAGCTTGTAGATCGGCTATTTTCAAACATTTTTGTACTTTTACTTTTGGTACTTTAAGTACATTCTGATACCAATACTTTTGTACTTTTACTCAAGTACATTTTTAATTCCAAACTCTTACTTGTAACAGAGTACTTCTGCATTGGAGTAGTGATACTTTTACTTAAGTAAAACATTTGAGTACTTTTTCCACCACTGTTCATATGTGGCCTAGTCGATTCTTTTGGGCTTGTTTTCATAGACCTGGTTACTTATTTCTCTCACAAAATCTGGCAACAGGTTACAATGCTATGAAACTAGCATTGTAGCCCAGTAGTAATACAGGCAAAACGCAGTGAACGTGCGTCGGGCTGACGGTGAATGTCGACTGAAAGGACGGAAAAACTGGAGCCGCAATTGACGGAGGGGGAGACAAAAACGTCAACGTAAGGAGCGCCAGCGCTCGTTACGTATCCTTACGTCCGACTATGAATGATACTTAAGATGGTTGAGGATCAATCATCCTGTTCGCTGACTTGGCAACTTGTAAGCATAGGCTGATGCCCCGGTAGTTGTTCGTCTTGGTGAGGTCGCCTGACTTTGATACTGGAACAATGATCATTGTGGGCCACAGCTTTGGCAGCTCAGCAGACGTGTGTGCTTGGTTGATAAAATCTAACACCACCTCGTCTATGGGCACATACTTCAGAACCTCTTGTGTCACTCCATCCTCCCCGCAGCTCTTGCCGCACTTGAAAGTAGCCTTGGACCTCTGGTACTCATCCATGGTGAATGATCTGTCTGGAATGGGAAGGTCATGGAAGACAGGAGCTATCGAATCATCCTCTTCCTCGGTTGAAGGAGGATTTCCGAGGAGTTGTTTGAAGTGCTGGTACCATGTTTCAACTCGTTCCTCTGCGCTTTCTCCCCGGATCTTGGCAGTCTGAGAAGAGATTCTGCCAGAAATGTAATTGATGAGCTTCCTGCTCTTACCATGCTTCTGGTTAACGTGCGCCTCTTCAATGTCCCTGATCTTTTGGGTCAGCTCCTGTTGTTCCAGTGTTGCATACACTTGGTATAGCTCCTCCTTCTTCCGCTTGTATTCCTCCCTTAGACCCTCCCCTATTCAGTCAGCGACTGAAGTCCCTGTGTGTTAACTTTTAGGAATACGGTTAGGTTTAGGCATAGTTTGCTGAGGTTACGTTTAAGAATACCTGATGGCGATCGTTCCGAGGTCGCCGGATTTGACTCGGGACGAGCGTGTTTTGGGGCGAGCGTTCATGTTTCATGTCAATTGACAGCACTTGCAATTTGCAGATGAAATGCAAAGGGAAAAAAAACCTGGAATTATGTCATGAAGAGGTTAATTGCCAAAGTCTGTCATCTTGTTTTCCATGGCCCTAATTCCACCCTACACAAACCAAATAATGGGAACTTTCTTGGTCTGGCGGAGCTGCTTGCAGAGTTCGAGTCCCACATTAGCTTAACTGGTCCCAGATGCCAAACACTGAATTCACACCAGGAGCCTCAACACTAGTCAATAAAATACCATAAATTGAGCGTTTGTGAGGTCATGAGTCACATACTGTCACTGTGTGTGTCAACTTCTGTATCTCCTATCAAGGTGAAGAAATGGACTGTATGGGAAGTAATGGGTTTTGAAACAAAGATTTAACTAGTAGCTGTAGATTATTGAACATCTACATGAACCTATTTATTGACTAAAATGGGTTGTCAACAAATAAGCTGCGAGAGACAACCAATCACCCCGGCGATTTTACTCATATGGATGGGTTGGATATGAAGCATCAACTGACGGTGCAAAAGTAGAGTGAGAAAATGTAACTCAATATCATTAACAATGTCGTATACCTGACAAAATCGCCGGGGTTGGTTTGTTTATTTTTGGAACACAGTTCTTATATGACGCGATCTAAAATTTGCCTATTGGAATTCCAATACAAAAAATAACGCCGGTATTCTATTATTGTAATACATTACTTTACATTGAAGGTAACTAGTAATAATTATGTAATATATATATTACAATTTGAAAGTCATTTGCCAACACTGAATATAAGACATGATTGTGTGTTTTTTCTCTCTCTCACTCTGTCACTCTCTCTCTCTCTCTCCCCCTTTTCTCTTTTTTATTGCATGGCTCTGTAGGTCAATAGTTGTCTGCGAATTGGTCCGTGGGCGTCAGAATGAACGCTGTTGCCGTCAGTATAAACGCTGGAGGGGCAACTGTGATGATGGGGCGGCTGGTCATGATCAAGAACACTGATCACCCACTGGGTGGGACGATATATCGATATCGCGATATATCGCGATACTTGCGATAAATAATCGATATACTGCCGAAAAATATCGATATATGATTTTGAACTGTTTGGTGCTATTTTATGTGTTTATGAATTGAATACAAGGACTATCGTGATATATTGTTGGTGAAATTTCATGCAATATATCGTGAAATGTTCCCCTCATGTCTCAGTTTGGTTAGCTCAGTCTTGATGTAAAGTTCAGTTCTGTTTGTTCTCTTTTGGGCCTAGAATTAATGTCTTGTCTTATTTTATGGGGGGAAAAAATAAATGTAAAAAAAGCATTTTAAAGAAACTCCTGGTCTCTGGTCCCTGACAGCTCGCTAAGGCAAGCACACTAATGTTATCATAATTTTATTTATTATTATTCCTCCCGTTTTTGGCACCTAACTTGTCCTTCATGCTTGAAAGTATTTTAAAAAGTATTTCTTTTATCTTTTGTACTTTTTGAGATATTTAACTTTTAATCTGCAAAACAAATCCCATGTCTACTATCTCTACTTCTCTAGTGTTGCATCCCACATGTTCTTATAATGGGTTTGATTGTCTGTCGGTGTTTGTCACTCATAAAATCGCTCTGCAAGTGATCCAAACGACTTTATTGTGGGATATGAGGTAATAACTCACAACTTTGTTTATACTGCTCTGCCTAACCTCATTATTTCAAACTAATGTTTGATACATGTGCATGCACACATCATTTGTTTTCATTATCAAATAACACTGCATTCACAAGTTATTCTCCAATGACTTTAGCTTTTCACAATGAAAAATTCATTGCTGCGTACAAAATACATGATCAATACAAATTACACTCAAAGGTGATGGGGACAGCTGGGAGGAGGCCTGGTAGTGTCTGGGTGTACAGGAAGCCTTCACGTAGGAAGGGGCCAAATGATTTTCTTTCTAGTGAAAGGAATGGATTAACCATTACAAAGTGCAGGGCTCTTCAACAGGGGGTCCGGGTCCTTTAGGGGGACTTCAGAGGTACTACTGGAGGGCCGCCAAATCTTTGTGTGATAGGAACGTGTTTTCTTTATTTTACAGTTTTTATGTTACATACATGTACAAACGTATAGCATATTATACGGAACGTGTTTTTTCTTGTGTATTTTTACATTAACCACTTCCTCCTTCCACAATCCTCATCCCTATTCTGAGGGGAACACTAGCCAAAAATAGCAGATCTACAAGTTCACAACGCCTCGCGCCGCTCAAGCAGATCGGCTATTTTTGGCAAAGAGGTTTGGTACAGAGGGAAAAAAAGAGCAGACCAAGACAGAGCCAATGGTCAAGTTTATTAAGTATTGAGGGTTTAAGTGGTTAAATGTCTGAAACATGAATTAATAGAGAAGCTAATGTAAAATAAACTCTACACTGGCTTCCTGTTATTAGATTTTAAGATTATTCTACTAACTTTTAAGGCTCAAGAGGGTCTTGCAAATATATCGTTTAGCTCCTGTCTCCCTATTACCCTCCCTGAGGTCTGCAGGTGGGTCTCTCATAAAGGTTCCCTTGAGCTTGCAACTAAGGGTGATCAAACTTTCACTGTCCAGGCTTCTAGATTAGAATAGCCTGGTTCCAGACCATAGACCCCGCCCACTCTCTGAGTGGACTGCTCCACGCAGCTTCCGTCTGATAATCAGGTTTAGATTGGAATGCTCTATCCGGGAGTATTTGACGAGCAGACAAACTCATCTTTTAAATCACTTATAAAAATATAGTTCATTAAAGCCTTCAAACTGCAGTCAGAACCTCAGACTCACTCCCAATTACCCACCGTAATCTGAAAACTTACCTCTTCAGACTCCACCTCACCCCCTAACACTATTCATTCTTCTCCCTGTACACGTTTCCTGTCACCTTCTGCCAGTGGTGCAAGTAATTGACTAAGATATGGCTACCACCATGCAGACATATCTTGGTCACTCATTCTCAGGTTTTTGTTAGGTTTGTTTTCTTGACCACAATGTTATGAATGTAATTTAGATAGCATGACATTTGAAACAAATACTAGGTTCATTGTTAACCTGGTATCCGATAGTTTCAATGTACATATTGTTATTTCAATTGTATATTGTTTAGACTGATGCTAGGTTCTTGATTTACATGGGATCCTAGTTAGTTTCAATGGGGAAATGCATGTTTTACCCTAGCAACCAGCTGTTTCACCCAACAACAACAAAAAAGTTTAACACCACAACATTGTCAACACTCTTACACTACTAATTAACACTACTAATACTTAACATTTAAACTGCTGCACCAACATACCGAGCCCACACTATTTCTCCAGGAAAATTATTTTCCAGTTATAAAATACACAACTCTACATCCTATGATGTAGATCCTAATGTACCTGTAGTGATGTACTTCAATGTTGGAATCTATCAAACCTGCTGAGAGGACAGGGTTACATTAAATGTCAACTCCCAACTCTGAGAGATTTCTTTTAGTCTTTGTTCCCCTGCAATGTACTTTAAATATTGACTTATCAGAACATTTTAGGTATATGCTTATTAAGTATATATTTTTATTATATGCATTGTAATTGTTTTATCTGATTCACATGAATTATTTATTTTTTCTATTTTGTTTTGTTGTTGCGCTGTGTCTTGTAATCTTGAGGGTCCATCCCTCAATGCATTCCCTAGAAAATAAATAAAGGTTGAGTGAAAGAAAAAAGAAAAGAAAAATGATCCGGCCCTGCCCACTTCCGAGGCTGTCCATGCATGTGCTGCCAGGCTCCATGCCTCACGAAATGGGAACTATTAAATGAGACGCTGACTAGGGGCACTTGGGTGGCGGTGGTGTTAAAGTAACTGCCCACCACCTGCGGGTTTGAATCCACCGAGGTGCTTGTCGAGCATAAATACGAAGTACGAACACAATTGGCCCGTGTTCGGCGGAGGGAAGCCGGGCAGGGAGGGTGATATCTCCTGTTGTAAGTGCACAATACTTAACATTTATCTTAAAATTGATTGTGTAGATTGTTTCTTATCTAGTTTTCATAAGAACGTCAGTCTTGAAAAAAAATCCAGTTAGAAAAGAAGATGTAAGTAAGCCTATTTGATGTACTTGTGACTAACTTTGTGTGATCACAGTTCCCTAACAGATGATTCAGTGAGGACTCGTGGCTGTTTGGTCAATCTGCTGATCTACAAGATCCAAGTTCAACTGAGGCTGAGACATTATGTTGTTAATCCGTTGTAATAGAACTACTTGGTAGGTTATTATTTATTGATTATGTATAGTAGTTCCCCTTATAAAACTGTCTTCCAAGTCCCACGGCTCTCACATGTCCACACATGTGCAGTCACCCCGCCTCATGAAATATAAAAAAGGAAATCAGATGCTGACGTGTCCTGTACTGTTGAAGGTTTTTTCTGTGCGTGTAAAACAATACTCCATATAGAGAGAGGACAAACCCATGTACCAGTCAGTCAGTAAACAAGTACAGTAAGTATCCTTTTGTTGTCAATCTCCAGATTATGTGGATTCTAGTTACAGTATATTGCTGTATACTGTAATGACTTGTGATATGTGACTCAGATTAGAGAGTTAAGTGTGGAATCCCAACTTATCCAAAAGACTGGGCACTTTTTTTCTTCTTCTTTTTTTTACGCAGGGCATTTCTTTTTTTGGAACACAGGGCACTTGAGAGAATTCACTGGATTTTTTGTTACTTCACTGACCACTATTTGGGGAGAAGACTGGGGATATTTGGTACTACTTCAGTCGTTTCTCTGACGCATATTATTCCAAAAGGACGCATCTGAGTCTGAACTGTTTAACAAGTTGTAATTTGCTATGTGTGTACATTTACAAACACTAACCTCTTCTTCAGAACACTACTGTATCTCTGTCTATCAGTCCCCCACTTCAAAACACTATCTCTGTCTATCAGTCCCGCCCGACATCCTCTGTAGTTTGTGTGTTTACTGTTTAAATTAATGTCCAGTGAGGAACAAAGAAGATGTAAGTAAGCCTATTTGATGCACTTGTGACTAACCTTGTGTGATCACAGTTCCCTAACAGATGATTCAGTGAGGACTCATGGCTGTTTGGTCAATCTGCTGATCTACAAGATCCAAGTTCAACTGAGGCTGAGACATTATGTTGTTAATCCATTGAAATAGAATTACTTGGTAGGTTATTATTTATTGATTATGTATAGTATTTCCCCTTATAAAACTGTCTATTCCAAGTCCCACGGCTCTCACATGTCCACACATGTGCAGTCACCACGCCTCATGAAAAAATCAGATGCTGACGTGTCCTGTACTGTTTTTTTCTGTGTGAAAAACAATACTCAATCTAGAGAGAGGACAAACCCATGTACCAGTCAGTAAACAAGAACAGTAAGTATTCTTTTGTTGTCAACGTCCAGATTATGTGGATTCTATTTACAGTATATTATTGTATACTGTAATGACTTGTGGTATGTGACTCAGTTTAGAGGGTTATGTGTGGAATCCCCGAAAATGCGCTGTGTGCTTGTAGATCTGCTATTCTTGGTGTGTGACACCGGTGCACAACTAAGTACAGTATAAATCAGGCATAACTCTAATCTTAACCCCTAAATGCATTTCTAACTCTGTCCCCAACCTGAATCTTTTCCTAAGTGTAAGCCTAACTCCCCAAATATTGAAATATCTATTTGTTTTTTTTAACCTTAAAACAACAATCTCGCTCGTGAGGACCAGGGAAATTGTTCTCACAATATTCATTTCTCAAATTCTACTACACTTGTGGTGACATTTGGCCAATTAAAGAACACACATACACACACACACACACACACACACTTTACACATCTGGGCTTGGTTAAAACTCTTGAAAACTTTTCTAGTTGACGCCTCAGAATTGACCATCTTAAGAATAAAAAATTGGGCTACATCGTAACAAACGGTTTAATAAACTAAGCTTAATGCTTAAAGGGTTAGTTCAGATTTTTTGAGTATTTTCTGTAGGAAATACTTACCATTAATGTAGTGGTTGCAAAGGTATTAATTGATTGCCCGAGTCCCGTGGTCAGAGTTATGGTCCGTTTCTGATAAATATGAATGTAGTTCCGGTAGATTAGTAGATTTGGTGGGGGCCGCTCATTAAAAATAAAAAAATAAAAAAAACTAGCGTCATTTGTATTTGTTGACCTATTTCTACCATATAGAGCAGGTTTCGTTCAATTTTGACCCCTCTGTCACATGGTACTATTTTTTGTGTCATATATTTTGTGCGTGAGTAGGCTGCCGCGGCGCAGTGATTCTGGACACAAACATTAGTACCATGTGACAGAGGGGTCGAAATTGAACGAAACCTGCTCTATATGGTAGAAATAGGTCAACAATACAAATGACGTTAGTTTTTTAAATGTATTTATTTTTAATGAGCGGCCCCCACCAAATCTACTAATCTACCGGAACTACTTCATATTTATCAGAAACGGACCATAACTCTGACCACGGGACTCGGGCAATCAATTAATACCTTTGCAACCACTACATTAATGGTAAGTATTTCCTACAGAAAATACTCAAAAAATCTGAACTAACCCTTTAAGACTTTACATGCCGAATTTACTTGGGCACTTTCAGTGCCCAGTCTTCCAAAGTGCCCACTCTATTTTGGTGTACAGTTTGGTGCCCACTCATCCATCCACTGTATAATATACAGTTATTGCAGGGTTAAGGGGTTGGGCCTCGGGCAGACATATCCTATTGCTGGGGTGAAGACTGAAGAGCCTCTTTGTCAAATGTGGTGTGAAGTAGCATAGGCCTACAAAAAGGTTGCATTTTATTGACCTGTTATCATCATAATAACAGTAGCCTAGATCTTCATGTAGCCTACACATGTCATAATCAGAATTTAAGTAACTAAACCTTGCTTTTTAAAATGTGTTAAGCAATGATCTTGTACATTTATATAAATTGTCAGTCAATTACAGACAAATGCCTATCCTCAAGACTGTTGCACGCACACGCGCGCTTGCACACACTTTTCTGACAGTTGCTCAACATACTTACATACATAATTTTTGTCATTGCACAAAAAAGTAGGCCTACAACACAATTTAGTGTGATGTGGTAGGCCTACCTACAATATAGATTCAATGAAAACACCAGCAAAAATCTATGTAGGCTATGAAGCAACCAAGTATGAATGTTTATTTTTGTATGGTGGATATGTTTTCTATCTGCAAAAGAAGCATTTATGCTGTCTGTGGTAACTTTAACCATTGCTTAAAAAAAAACTGCCTTCCTGTTATTGGCTTGTTCTGTGTTCCTTTCTTTATTCTCTCTTCCCTATTCTAACTCTTCCTGTAACTGTAAATGTTGAGAGCTTGCAAAAAAGGAATTTTTCACACACACTGTTACACCTGTAAATCATGTGATGTGACAATAAAGTTTATTCTGAATATAAAAATTACTAATAATATATACATTTTGCAGAATTTGCACTATTCATCATACATCAAATAGTATTTCACCTAATACAATCTGTGTATCACACTATTGATGAGGTATAATTATAGTTGGGCTACTTATCAGAGTTCAGTTTTCTGATGATGTGTTAAACTGTTCTATAGGCTGGAAGTGGTGGTCTTAAAGATGGAGTGCCATGATATTTTTCAACCCTAAAACCTGATCATAAGGTATTATTATTATGTAAGGATTTTTTTCAAAAAAAAAAGTGTACAGAAATTGTTTAAAAAAATGTTTTTATGTGGACACGCCTCCAGTTCATTAAGTATGCCTGGTTCTCACCTTAGCACCTCCTCCACCACCTTAGCACCACCCACCTGTCCTAGTCCCTCCTCCTCCTCATGCCCAATGAGGGGGAGGGTATGTTTTTTGGGGGCTCTGTGATATCACTATGCCCCTGTTTTTGGATTGGCACGTTTGACTCTCAAGGTTTCAGCCTCCAGGAAAAAACTCCAAATAGTCAGAGAAGACATGAAACACCATAAAACCACCAGCGGGGGCCTTAATGAAGTTCTATCAACCTCATAGACACAAGAAAAACAGAAAAAGTGCAAAAACATGGCACCACCTCTTTAAAAGGCCTAAATTAATTGCGCCTTCCAGTGGTCATCAGAGTTTTGAGTATTGGGATCCATGTGTCCTCAAGTGAAGGTAGCCCGGGTGGTTTACTCCTGGTCAAATATTACCTAATTACAAGTGAAAGTTTCTCAGTCAAATTTCACTTGAGTTTAAGTACTGGAGTGCTTCTTAAAGTAATCCAGTATTAAAGGGATATTTCACTTTCAAAAAAACGTTTGGTGATTGTATCGTCTACTCAGGCTTTTGTGAGCCCTCCAGACAGTTTTTAAGTTGCTTGATTCAATATTTAGATATTAGATATTAATTTTATCAGACACGCCCCCTTCCTATACAAATCCATTGTAACTTCAAACTCCATTTTTAACGTGTTAGATTCATCAAAAACACCCGTCCTTGGTTCACCTGTCTCCTACCGCCCCCCTAATACGTGAGGGGGCCGTGTTTTTTCAATTACTTTTTTCATTTATTTTTAATATTTTTTTTTGGAAAATGAAAAAAAGAAAATACAATAAAAAAATTAAATAAAATAAATGAAAAAAAATCTCGGAAAAACACGGCCCCCTCACGCATTAGGAGGGCAGGGTGAGTCACCAGAACCAAGGACGGGTGTTTTTGATGAATCTAACATGGTTAAAATGTAGTTTGAAGTTACAATGGGTTTGTATAGGAAGGGGGCGTGTCTGATAAAATGAAAATCAAATATCTAAATACTGAATCGAGCAACTTAAAACTGTCTGGGGGGCTCACAAAGGCTTGAGTAGATGATAAAATCACCAAAAGCTTTTCTGAAAGTGAAATATCCCTTTAAGTACTAAGTTAAAAATACTTGGTATTCAAAAACCTGCCCATCGTTATTTTTTTTTTACAGAGAACAATGGCTTCCTTTATAGCATGCTAACTTTCCAGGAATAGAAAGCATGCAGTTTCTATTAGCTTGGATTCCCCATCGATGATGTCACTGGTAGGCAAGTTTCTGAACTGTCCACAGGCCTCCTCTGAGACACTGACCGAGTAGACAAAAATTGTACCAAATTATAATCAGCATTAGTAAGGACCAAATATATGATCATTCTGTAGGTTGAAAATGGGTGAAGTTGTCCTTTTAAGTCATGTATTATGTATTTTTTTTTTACCCTTCCTAGAATTGTAGTGAAGTCAAAAGTACAATACTGGCATTGAATTGTAGTGGACTGAAGTATCCAAAAATACATAAAGTACAGTTACTCAAGTCATTGTATTTCGTTACTGTCCACCACTCTCTCTCTGTGTGTGTGTGTGTGTGTGTGTGTGTGTGTGTGTGTGTGTGTGTGTGTGTGTGTGTGTGTGTGTGTGTGTGTGTGTGTGTGTGTGTGTGTGTGTGTGTGTGTTTGTGTGTGAGAATAGGTTAAATGAAACACATGTGTTTCAGATGTGTGGATTTGGCATTCAACTCTTGTGCGTTTTGCAGGCTGCATCGTATAAGCAGTTCTGTGTAGGAGAGTGCAATCTGTGTCACACACAATACTTTTTGCCTTGCTTTCAACGATATCAATCTTACTCTGGCCTACTTTCCAGACTTACAGATTTTTTCCAGAATTCCAAACATGGACAAAAATATCATAAGGGTAAATATACAAAGATAGGCAGCATTGGTTAGTTGACATTTGGGCATGATGTTTGACAGATCATCCAACTTTATGTGTAAGTTAGTGTTAACACCTTGAACACTAGCATCCTTAACATTCTCTGAAAATAGCAGATCTACAAGCTCACAACATGTTCACTTAGTTGTGAGCTTATAGATCGGCTATTTTCGTGAGGATATCTAGTGTAACCCATGGTAATACAGTCAACATAGGGCCCATGGGAACACTGTCAACTAAGCATAGGGTTTAAGTGGTTACACAGTGTTTACAAATATATATATGTTATGTCTTATATTACCTGAGAACTGGGCACTTTTGCAAATATGGATCTTTGTCTTAAGAATTGGGTTTAATTGTTTTATTAAGCATCCTTAATTGTTTCTGGTCAGTCAAGAATTGAGTAATCAACTGAATTTGGATAACTGCCCCATATCAGTCTTGCACCCATTAACAACAGTACCGTAATTAATGATCTATGGACACATACACATTTTGATGACTCTTTGTCTTCTAACACAATAGGGAGGGCAGCTGTTACAGTGTACAAGTGTAGTGAGTATAGTTAATTAAGAATGTAACTGATTATTTTTTAACTGACCCCATCAGAAATCAGCACTACATATTTTCCTAATTTTATGATAACAATTGCATGCACCACATTAGACATTATTCATTTATTTGGTAGCATATTAACTAATTGTATCACATCAAGTATGTGTCTGGTAATCTGTCTGTCTGTCTGTCTGTCTGTCTGTCCGTCCTCTGCAGAATTCCAGACATGGACAACATTCCAAATGAGGAGTTAGAGAGCCAAGAACCTTCTCTTAGCAGTGTGTCAACGGAAACTGATCCAATCATGCCCTCTAGTGGACAGTCAATTAGGTAATTTTGTCTTCCCTCTTTCCTAATGTCTGTCTCTTCTACATTGTCTCCCTCTCAGCTTTCCTACAGTATGTAATAAACCCAAATCAAATGCTATGGGGAAATGTTATTAATTGGGAGAAGTCACTCTGATTTGTCTGATTCATGTTATGCCCAAAACACACCCATGACTAATTCAGACACTAAATATTTATACACATATAGGTTATATTATGTATAACATATGTTAACTCTTTGCGTCTTACTTTGCGTCCATGTTATCCATTGAATAACAAGCAAAATTTGAGTTAGACCTGCCCCCAAGACATTTGTGCCATGCGTTGTAGACCTTGCACCACCTAGCACCATAAATCATTTAAATAGGACCCATGTTATTAGATACAATGTTCATAGAAAGGAATACCAGCACTCACTTAAGTCCTTTTAGGCTCTTATTTATTTAGGTCATAGCTCCCCAGCAGCAGCGTCAAACCGGACGTTTCGGCCCAGAGGCCTTCCTCAGCGTATAATGACAACACACTGTTTTTGTGTCACTTATAAAGGGACCTTGGTGCCAAGCACAGAGCGGTCCGGGTAACAACAAAATAAGAACGTCACTTTTTTAACAAGAGGGTCACCATAAAACAGAAAATGCATATAAAGAAAAAAACCTAGAACAACACAATCCTCATTTGTTTAGCAATAAAGAACCAGTTTTAAAACCTTTGTCTGTGCAAGTCCCTCAGTACCCCTTCATAAGGACAGACTCAGATTTCATTAAAAACGTACACATTTGTAAAACTGCAAAACACATTTTTAAATACCGAAGTATACACAGTGTCACTCAAAAAAGAGGCATTAACCACTTATTTGTCACATCAACAATTCATTGCTCTAAAAAATTAACTAATTTCACTCTAAAGTGGTATACTCTGTCTGTTTTAAACACAACACATTCTATAAGAAACAACCAAGTAAAAGTTCGTCATTTAGACCTTTAGGGTGTTCTGTTTGGAGAGAGTGTATCCACCATGCCTCTCGTTGCAATATACATTTTTCACGATCCCCACCTCTTTTTAAGGGCAGTACTGCCTCAATACCCTGAAACCTTAAAGAACAGACTTCATGTCCCACCGCATTAAAATGTCTAGCCACAGGCGATTTTTCATCCTTGTTTCTAATATTACTTTTATGTTCTGAAATTCTAACTTTAAGTTCTCTTTTGGTTTTACCCACATAACAAAGGCCACAAGGGCATTTTAACAGATAGACCACAAACTTAGTTTTACAGGTGATGATGCTTTTAACATCAATCTTTTTTCCTGAATGTGGATGTAATACACGATTCCCTCTGATCATTGCATTGCAATGAACACAGTTATGACACGGAAAGTTGCCCGTAGGCAAATCGGACATAAAATGTTGCGGTGGAACATAACAGTCTGCCCTCACTAAAGAGTCCCTCACATTTTTTGCCTCGTTTGTGTGCAAAGATGTGGGGCTCCTTGAAAACATGACCCACATGAGGATCACTCGATAACACATACCAGTATTTTTTAACAGAATTCTTAATATCAATGCACAAAGGGGAATAGGTTGTGGACAAACTATCTTAGACTCCCCTGCACAAGCAGGCTTTGGAGTTAACAAGCTAGGCCTCTCTTTCTCTCGAGCTCTCTGTACATTAACACTCAGCACTTTATCACTATAACCTTTAGTTTTGAAACGACCGCACAAGTCCTTTGCTTGTCTTTCGAAAGCAAGGTCAGTACTACAGATTATTTTCATCCTCAATAGTTGACTGTAGGGCAGGCTTCTCTTTAACCCTGAAGGGTGATAACTAGAAAAATGTAAATACTTGTTTCTATCAGTTTGTTTTCTGTAGACACAAGTAGAAATCTTATCTACATCTCTCTGTACTAATACATCCAAGAACGACACTGATTCTCTACTAAACTCTAAAGTGAAGGATATCGATGGCATTCTAGAATTAATATAAACCTTAAAGTCCTCCAACTGTTCTACTGACCCAGAGAAAATGAAAAAAACGTAATCAATATGTCTAAACCAACATTTTAACCAAGAAGAAAAAGGATTGTTATTGTACACAAAGTCACACTCAAATTTTAAATTTGATTGTCCTCTGTTTCCATCAGGGTTCATCAGCAGAGACCAGTCTCTCCTGCAGCCAGCTGTGTCTCCATGAAGAGTGACTGTTCAAAGGATCAACCTATTACCTTCAAAGATGGACACCACTCTACTAAACACAGGTTTGAATTTACCAGACAGATGACATGTCATGTACAGTATGAATTTGGGAACCCATTGGCTACTCTTCTGGTTCTTTTTCTTTGTGCAGCATACAGTACATAACAGTAACAGGGGGTGTGTATTACCTTTTCCTTACAATATGTTTGTTTAAAAAACAAACATATTGTAAAGAAAACAGTATGCACCGATAACATTCATAGGGAAGCAGTTCAATAAAAGGATAATGAAGGTCTAATAAAACATAAATTAATATATGCAAATGATACATGACAGATACTGTACATCTTGATCACATCACTACAGAGATAATGTGTACAAATGTGTGTGAGGTTTGGACAAAATCTGTAGGAGTAGTGGCTAATATTTTTTTATACTAAAATCTACCTCATGGTGGCAACGTCCAGCGGTGCTTATGGCATTTTGTGCAAATCGGGACCCTCCTGCAAAGCCATTTGTAGCCACTCGGGATGGAATCACGTGACTACAGAGATAACATGCATCAATTTGCATGAGTTTTGGACAAAATCTGTAGGAGTAGTAGAAAAAGTGTGTTTAGCAAAAAAGTGGGAAATCTTGCCAGGCAGAAATGGCCCTCGGCTATGATTAGCTGTTCACGGATGGACGGACAGACGGATAGACAGACAGGAGCGAAAACATAATCCCTCACCTTTGGCCGTTCTGGCCTGGCAGGGATTAAAAACAGCAGTTTGCTATTGTTGGAAAATTATATCCTTAAGAGGCAAATTTAAGTTAGTGTGTGTGATTAATGTGTGTGATTTTACTATGACTGTTTTTTAAAGTACCAGTTAATAAGAGCAAAAAGTATGTGTCTTCTATAGTACTGTGTATTACTGGTCACAGATGCCTTTATAGATAACACATTATTGACTTAGGAAAATCACTATAGTTTGCTATAATCATATCTTCAGACATACCGTCACTGCAATAACCATGATCTATTAGTATGGCAGAACGCTGCGTTATCTCCTAGAAAGACACATTTCACTTTTAGATGTCTAGGACCGTTACGGTCTGAGAGAAAGTACAATGGTGTCTGCATCCTTTTTGGGGAGTATGGGTATGACATTCCGGCAGGTGGAGAGAACTAGGCCTGGGAATCGGAGGTCGTCTGCGGGACCTGTAAATCAGATGAGGCCACTTGCAACTCCTGGGAAAAGAGATGAACCAATCAGGACGCACTGATCAACCATATTTGATAAAGATGTATAATATAGGCCCTAGGGAGAGACAGAACTGCCCACTTCGACTTCATGAACGAGAGGGTACCCTCTGTTATTGGTTAAGGACAGTCACTGGGGCCAGAGAATTCTCTGTTAAGTAACTTTTTATATTCAATCTGTATTAATATTAAACTTTCTTATTAACTGATATACACACACTATTACTTTTGATTTTCTGTTTAATTAATAAATACACTTAATTTTAAGCCTTGTCTGCTCTTGATTTCACCAATATAACGGACGCGCGGAGACGCGTTGTCTGAAGGGTAATAATCTAACTCAATGCACAATTTGTCTGCTGGTATTAGCTCCGTCTCCATCACTATATAATTCAAATGGTGATGATCCTCTGTTTCTGTCAGGGTTCATCTGCAGAGACCAGACTCTCCTGTATCCACCTGTGTCTCCATGAAGAGTGATCATTCCAAGGATCAACCTATTACCTTCAAAGATGGACACCACTCTACTAAACACAGGTTTGAATTTACCAGACAGATTATTGAAACCGTAATAATGGCCAAGCTTCCACTAAACATGACTTTTATATAGTTCTAAATCCTGTATACTTTTTTTTGTTATGGTAGGATATATGACATGATTGTGTGGCCCAGTACAGTCAGTTACAATGGAAACACAAATGAAAAGTCGAGCAGGATAAAGACGAGTAAAAATGAGCCGAGCTGATACTACTGTACGTGTATGTGGAAAAGGCATATTTGAAGAGTTTTTAATTATTGTACTTTATTTTGCATCCTTTTAAAGCTTTTTGCTTTTGTTTAAAATACTTTATATGTTATTAATGTTGTAAATTTAAGTGTATAGTGGTTCTCAACCTTTTTAGACTGAGTATAGCCTACCACCTTACTGTTCCTGATATATGTGAATGACATGTCGTCAGCCTGCGACTGCAACCTGTTCCTGTTCGCAGATGACTCGGCCCTGCTAGTCTTGGACAGGGACAGGCTGCAGGTTGAGAAAACTCTCAGCTCTGAACTCAACAAGATCTGCATCTGGCTCTCCGACAACAAGCTCTCATTACACCTGGGCAAAACGGAATGCATCCTCTTTGGGTCCACTCCTAACCTCAGAAAGGCAGAGAGCTTCACGATCAAAGCGGGTGATGATATCATCAAAAGAAAAAACGAAATTACCTACCTGGGCTCTATCTTGGAGGCTGACCTCTCTGGTGACAAAAATGCTGATAAAACGATCAAAACGGTCCACAAAAAAACACGCTATTTGCGGAGTATTGATCGTAAAGTCAGTAAGAAGACTCTGAAGACTCTTGCAGTGGCCCTCATACAAGGTCATTACGATTATGCATGTACTTCGTGGTATCACAACACCTCCAAGGCCTTAAAAACAAGGCTCCAAACATCCCAAAACAAACTTGTAAGGCTACTTCTTGGCCTCAATTACAAAACCCATCTAACCCCTGATCATTTTGATAGGATTGGATGGCTTAGGGTCGCGGACAGAGTACAGCAACTTGCTATGGGCCTGGTCTTCAAGATATATCACAACATTGGGATCCCCCTGTATTTGTCAAAATACTTCCAAAATGTTAATGATGTCCATGATCACAATACCAGAGGCAGCTCCACAAACCTTGTCCAACCCTTTTTTGGCTCAACAAAGGGAAGTAACTCGTTCTCATGCTATTCATCAAAAATGTGGAACGCCCTACCAAAAGGAGTAAAGGAGTGTAAAACCCTACTCTCTTTGAAAACAGCCCTAAAGATACACCTTCAGGAGGCTGCAATTGGAAAATGGCCCCTGTCTAAGTCCTAACCTAACCTACCCCCCTACCCCCCCCCCCTCTCTCCTTCTCCTTTTGTACATATTTCTCACTCTTCATACCAGTAACCTGTAAACTGATTGTATGACATTCTATAGTAGTTGTGTATATCTGTCTGTCTCTTATATGTCATCATGATTTGTGTGCATGGGGAACTCATTTGAAACAAGCTCAGTGCTTTTATGAGTCTTCCAGTTTAGTAGACCTTGTATTGTGAATTTGTACTTCCATGTACTGTTGTTCTCATGTCTTACTAAATAAAGTACATCAATCAATCAAAACCTCAGAACATATTTGTCTGTCCAAGGACCACCAATATGACTGATGTTAAAACACAGTAGTGTAGTTCTATCCTATCCTAGTGTGTGTAAATGCTTCTGTCTGAAAGTGACTTCCCCAAAAGGAATGTCAGGCCTAATATTATTAATGCATTTTGGCTATGTGCAATAGTGCAACTGCAGACATTATATTGCCTTTTGTTAGGCTATTCAATATTTGTTTTAATTCCTTGAATTCATATTTATTTAATTTGCAATAATTCAACTGTATAGCATGCTAATGTTTTAGACACATTGTATTTTATTACTACACAAGTAAATAAATAATTCTACACAATAAATCAAATATGTTTTAAATAATCTCAGGGATGTTAAGTTTTGTGATAATCATGTACCTCAACAGAGGCATAGCCGTGACAGCAATGGTACAAAAATGTTTAACATTTTTTAGATATATTTTAAGAAATAAAACATTTCGGCCATTCGGTTTTCGGGCTTTCCTGTTTTCGGTATTTGGTTTTGAATAATTTTCCATTCGGTCCATCCCTATTAAATAAACATTTGACTTCTTATTTTTAGCAGCTGCAACGCTGCTGCTCTAGAAACAGACACAGACATCGTCATCAGCGACACCTATTTGTTCATTGGCTGTCCTGGCTGTCCTTCACTACTTTAAGCCAATGGGGGACACTTCCCCGTTTAAGCCAATGGGGAGACGGTCCGTACTCCTTAGTACCACCCCTCCCCTCCCTGAGGAAATCAAGGCTCCTTAGTTTCTTCAACAACAGCATTCTGCAAGTGCAACGTACTGTAACTTGTTAGCTCAAATGCTAGCGTGCTTCCTCAGACCTAGTTGGACTATTAAGTTATTATTTGGCCATGTTCACCCTGACTTTAATCTTCGCTATTGTTGGGAAGACCCGTGTGTTGTCTAAGAAGGTTGCCAACACTTATATAAAAAACATAATTAGCGTTTAGCGGCGCACATTCAATGTTGGCAGGTTTGGCGAGAAGTCAGGCTATATAGTTAGCCTAAATGCTAGCGTGCTTCCTCAGACCTAGTTGGCCTATTAAGTTATTATTTGGCCATGTTCACCGTTACTTTAATCTTCGCTATTGTTAGGAAGACCTGTGTGGTGTCTAAAAATGTTGCCACCACTTATATAAAAAACATAATTAGCATTGAATGCGTTCATTCTGGCGTTTGTGAACGGCGTTCTCTCACAGTATAACTTTGTTCAAGAGTGTCCCAAATTTCCATGGTTACATAGGTTTGTCATGTTGTATTTCATCCTATTCTGTGTTTCCGAGGCGTCTAGAACGCACCATCGGCCAAAAAAGAGAAAAGAAAGACGGCGTCTAACATTCATCTGCGCAGCGCTGGGTGAACTCAGTCTCATCTTCGTGCAGAGTCTGCAGACTACAGACTAGTACTATGCAGCTCCGTGATTACAGATAGCCCCTCGGGTTAAACATGCAAGAGAAGCAACACTTAGATTTATAAAATAAATGTCCGTTTATAAGTTGTTGTGTCACTGTAGCATCGAGTGATAGTCAGGGGCGTGCACAGACATTTAGAGGGGCAGGTGCTCAAGTGAAAAAAAAGGGCACCTTCTGTGGCGCCCACAACACGCGCCCGCGCGCGAAGCGCGCGGGCGCAAAATTTTTCGGGTCTAATTTGGGTCTAACTCGGTCTAATTCCGGTCTAATTCGGGTCTAACTCGGTCTAATTCGGGTCTAATTCGGGTCTAATTCGGTTCTGTTTGACCAATATAAATCAACATTTTTTTGAGCCATTTTTACTTTACTTGAGTATTTCCCATTTTCAATACACTTACTTCTACTGTCTCCACTACATCTCAGATGCAAATATTCTACTTTTACTCCACTACAATTATTTGAAAACTTTACTTTGTAGATTTAGTAGATTATTATTACAAAACATACATTTCATCACTTCAGCCCTATACATTTCAGCCATTTGAAAATAGCAGATCTGCAAGCTCATAATGACGCATTGGGAGCTTGTAGATCTGCTATTTTCAAAAGATTTTTATACATTTCAAAACTTGTGAAATGGGATATTCTGCATAATGAGCACTTTTTTTTTTACTTAAGTTACTTAACTTTGGTACTTTAAGTACATTTTGATACCAATACTTTTGTAGTTTTACTCAAGTAAATTCTTTTTTGAGTATTTCTACATTGCAGTATTGATACTTTTACTTTTACTAGAAATGTTGTGAGTACTTTTTCCACCACTGGAAAACGCTAATTAAGGCACAGCTGCGCTGAATGAGACTTTCTGCACAACGAGACTAAATGGATGCAAGAAATTGAAGAAAAGAAGAGTGAAGTTATAGTTTGGCATCTGATTTTAGGGGATTAAACAATACACTCGTTGTATTTGTTACCTGGTGGCTGTCAATCAGTGCAAAAACTGAATGAAAGAGAGAAGTGAAAGAAAACCCGCGCAGGGGACGAACACTGACTGTGTTGCTTGGCTTCACTCTGCCTGAGTGAGTGGCTGCCTGCTCTGCTCTGCACTGCGCTGCGCGTTCACGTTGAGAGCAGGGAAGGGAGGGGCTGCAGGGCACGTACGAGAGTGCCGCGGGGCACGTGTGGGGATGTTTTTGACGACATTTATAACGCGCATTTGGGGCATATTAGAAGCTTTTAATCCAGAATTGATCGACGTTACCATGGGCCACATACTGTACACTGTTAAAAAAAAAAAAAAACACTTTAAAAACGAACTTTCAAAAGGGCACATTGCTGTCCAGAGGGCAAACGGCAGGTGCTCTAGCACCACCTAGTGTCTATGTGTGCACGTCCCTGGTGATAGTGACCACGGCTGTTTGTTCTTCTTGCAGAGTCTCCGACGCAAGATCATGTTGTAATTAAAGAAAGCTTCTGCGCTATATTAGCTACACACACACGTATGAACAACAACAATGTTGCTGGGACCGGGTGTACTGCTTGTGTTTAAAACAAAGTCTTTTTCACAACTTTTCACTATTGATGCCGTTTCTTTTCTCTCTCTGCTGCTGCTGTTGTTCTCTCTGGGCTAGAGCCTAACTTACACTTCGCAGCACGACGGTGTCCCGTGACTAAAATAGCAGATATACAAGCTCACAACGCGTCGTGGATGCAACTCATTGTGAGCTTGTAGGTCTGCTATTAAAACATTATGGCTACAAATGGCATAATCCTGGATTATATTCATATAATATAATAACACAGGCCTGGGTATTCAACGTTTTTCAGGTCAAGGACCCCTTAGCTGAGAGAGAGACCCTTATTAACTATGTGTGTGTATATATATATATATATATATATATATATACTGTACATGCATATATATACTGTACATGCATATATATATGTAACTGCCCCTCGGCCTTGTAATTATGGGTAATGATGAGACAGTAGAGTTTCAATACTGATGCTGTTTATTCTCTCCGTAGTACCGTGAAAACTATGAAAATATGACAGAAAAAATACACATGGATGTCAAGTCACAAAATACAATAGTCAATTCAATAAACAGTAGACCGAAATAAGCTTAAACTTGACAACACAAATAATATACATTTTAAATGGGCAAATAGCAGTCTTAGGACAATAACACATCAGTAGGCATGCAAATAACCTTTGTATGTAAAACATATGCCTTAGTAGACTTAAGACTTAAGACACAAGACTGTTGCATTCATTATGCATTGTTACATTAAAGCACCAAAAAACGATCTTTTTAAATGGAAATAAACATAGGCTACACTCTTGGCACACTATGAAATGTTCATCTCACAAATCTCAATCCGCCTTCCAAGGGGTGTTAAACATGAAATAGATATTAATATTTATTTATATATCTCTGACAAAAGTTTGTTTTGAACTGGCTGTCGCCATCTTGGATTTATAGAACCTCTGGCGAGATTCCCACAACGTCATATAGTGACTGAATGTACAGAAAGAAAGGGGAAACACTGCCACTCAGTGGACCTTTTTGTGAACCACACACACATAAAACAGTCTAAAAAACGTAGCAACAAAACCACACACCATGGCATCACAAAGGTAAATAAACAGCTATCAAATCAATGAAGATGAACAACTGTAACTGTATAGCAAATATCGAAAACCCTTTGGTTGGTGGTCATTTACAATATATATATAGTACATGCATATACACACACACACACACACACACACACACACACACACACACACACACACACACACACACACACACACACACACACACACAATGCAGCTGCTAATAATATGACTGTCAAGTCATATTTATTCTTGTTTTTACCATTTTGGAACAGAAATAGGGAACTGTTAGGAACCGGAACCGGACTCAAAAAAATCCTAACGATACCCATCCCTAGCGGTGGCCGAGATTATCTGTTCACGAACAGACTGACGGACAGACAGACCGGCGGGCGGACGGACGGACGGACAGACAGAAAGACAGACAGACAGACAGACAGACAGATAGACTCACAGGAGCGAAAACATAATCCCTTGCCATTGGCTGTTCAGGCCTGGCGGGGAAATAAAAATAAGCAATATACTATATATTTTAAAATGGTGATTGTCCTCTGTTTCTGTCAGGGTTCATCAGCAGAGACCAGTCTCTCCTGTAGCCAGCTGTGTCTCCATGAAGAGTGATTGTTCAAAGGATCAACCTATTACCTTCAAAGATGGACACCACTCTGCTAAACACAGGTTTGAATTTACCAGACAGATTATTGAAACCGTAATAATGGCCAAGCTTCCCCTAAACATGACTTTTATATAGTTCTAAATCCTGTATACTTTTCTGTTATGGTAGGATATATGACATGATTGTGTGGCCCAGTACAGTCAGTTACAATGGAAACACAAATGAAAAGTCGAGCAGGATAAAGACGAGTAAGAATGAGCCGAGCTGATACTACTGTACGTGTATGTGGAAAAGGCATATTTGAAGAGTTTTTAATTATTACGGGGCCAGGCTTCCAGCATGGACCCGTTTTGTTATTGGCATTATTACGGGGCCAGGCTTCCAGCATGGACCCGTTTTGTTATTGGCATTATTACGTTTCTTCTTCTGCCACTTTTCGCAGTTCTGGCTGAACCGTGCTGTCTCTTTTTATGAAACTCGGCCATATGATAGATGGTCATGAAAAACTATCAAGAAATAAATCTCACAATCTTTCGTCAAAAGGTGGCGCTATAGCACTCAATTGAAAATGCCAACTTTGAACAGGTACAACTCATGCCCTGTTTGACCTACAGCCATTAAACTTCGATACACATATGCGTCTCCTCATGCTGAACAACTTTCACCCTCTGACTTTTGACCTCTGACCTTTAGATCTCCCACCATTTCGAATTATATGAAAAGCAGTAAAAATCAGTTAAAACCTATCTCCTCCTGGGATTTTTGAGCAATCTGCACGAAACGTTTTACACATGAACTTTGGACCTATGCCGAACACATACATGCAGACTTACCATTCTTTGAAACTTTGCAGAAATGTAAAGGGCCATTCCAAATATCACTGAAACCAATCTTACTCCAATTGGTCAAACGGGGGCGCTATAGCAATTTTTTGAAAATGCAAACTTTAAACAGGCAAAAGTCATGCCTCGTTTGGCCGACAGCCATTAGACCTGCTTACACATGTGCCTTGACTAATGAGGAACACATCTATCACGTTGACCAGTAAGCACCGCCCTTAGATTGTCCGCAATCTTGAGCAGTTTGAAAAACACTTAAACCCAGGATTTTTCAGCTATTTGCGTGAAACTGTATCATCAGTGTGATCTCTTTTTTCAGAGGTTTGTTTGTGGTCCAATAGCTTCCCGCTTAAGTGTATGTCTCACAACCTCAAGGTCACAGGTTCAAGCCTGACTTGGTGCAGACTTCATCTAAGTTGCATTTCACACAACATGACTATCAATGAATACATCTGCAATTGGTAAAGATAACATGAAATACTTAATTGAGTGTTTTTTACATACTTCATTGTGAAAATAGCTGATCTACAATCTCACAACTTTTCAGATAGCAATGAGAGTATGTTTTTTCAATGTATAACATACTTCATTGTGAAAATAGCCGATGTACAATCTGACAACTTTTAATGGTTTGTGAGCTTGTAGATCGGCTACTTTCACTAGTTTTGGTTCTGAGGAGATGTACAATTTCTTCATTGGTAAATGGTTTGTGAACGAGTGATCTTAGTGTTAGTGAAACAGGGGCTTGGGTCATGACAGAAGGCAAGAGTTTGTGATCCTCAACAGACAATATCAGCCTGGACAAAGCGGTGTTCACTCTCCATTCCGACATCTCACCACTCCGACTAGTGGCTTCCGCGTGCGGTTAGGGTTAGGGTTAGGGTTAGGTATAGGGTTCGTCAACGTCGGAAAGGCGACATGTCGGAAAGGAGAAATGCACCCGGACAAAGCTATAGCACTATAGGTAGTGTTGCAGCTACCTAAGAGTGCCTCATGACCGCAAGGTTACCGGTTCAAGCCTCACTTGATGCAGACTCATTTAAGTTGAATTGCAAAAAACATGACTCAATCTATTCCGTTTCCATGGCTCTCTCTCTCTCTCTTCAATCTATTCCGTTTCCATGTCTTTCTCTTCAATCTATTCCGTTTCCATGTCTCTGTCTCTTCAATCTATTCCGTTTCTATCTCTCACTCACTCACTCACACACACACTCTCTCTCTCTCTCTCTCTCTCTCTCTCTCTCTCTCTCTCTCTCTTTCTCTCTCTCTCTCTCTCTCTCTCTCTCTGAGGGGCAGCCATAGCGGTGCCGGGAGAGGGATAGTCTGGTTACCTAACGTGCAATCACGCTTCAGCATTTCCTAATTCCCCCATGAGATGGGAAAGCTACACTCTCATTGGCTGCTGTTTTCAAATCACACCTCCTCATTTCCATTTAATGGAAATGCTCGATTCTAATTAGCTGGGGAAAAGATGGAGGTGGAGATAAAGAATTTGGAGACACCTGATTTGTTTTTCTGCAACCAACCAGCAAACGTTCCTTCCAGCTTCTCTCATCTTTTTTTTTTCAAGCACAGGTGTGTTGATTAGGCTACAGCTGAACTTATGGTGAACTCTGCTTGCAAGTTGCTATGACATCAAAGGGGCTCCAATTGAGCTGAAACCTTGCCCTTTTCCAGTAAAGCAGAGTTTAATAGCAATTATTTAATTCATGTCTTTGTATGTTTGAAAAGAAGATGTGTATATTTTGCAATAAATCTGCACTTTATTTCTACAGCTGTACTTTTGTGTGTGTGTGTATATATATATATATATATATATATATATATATATATATATATATATATATATATATATATATATATATATATATGCATACACTATATTATAATTATGGACTGAGTCAGACACACACACACACACACACACACACACACACACACACACACACACACACACACACACACACACACACACACACACACACACACACACACACACACACACACACAGCACAAGACTGTATAATCTAAGTCACGCACTTCACCAGTCCATGATAATTCAGCTCTGTTCATCATACAATTAAAATATCACTACAGTAAAGTATTTAACAATACAACATATAACTTCTTGGCTGTATGGCAATCTCAACAAGACACTGACCTCTTTGTGTCACTAATTAAATGATATTTGAAAGATTCATATCACTTGGTAAGACTTTGGGTGGGTTAGAGAGATGTTCCGGTCGGTCGGGAATCGAACTGGTGACCTTTCGATCCACAGCTCCCCCTTTCTCCTCCCCCCTCCTTCCCCTTTTTTCCTCTTCTTCCCCCCCTCACCCAGGCTATTGTTCCCCAGCTTTAGCGGAGTGGTTAGTGAGCCCGTATAGGGAGCCAGAGGCTCTGGTTGCCCCAGGTACGATTCCAGGCCAGGTCAGCAAATGTGTCGATGAAATGAAATTTGTCCCTGAGCAAGACTCTTAACCCCTAATTGCTCACAGGCCCTCATTGGAAACAAGACCGCAAGGACTTTCATGAACTGACCTGTTAAAGGAATTATCATTTCTCGCTCTCTCTTTCTCTCTCCTGGCCCCGTATTATTGCTGCTTGCAGCTATATTTGTACTTTATTTTGCATCCTTTTAAAGCTTTTTGCTTTTGTTTAAAATACTTTATATGTTAATAATTTTGTAAATTTAAGTGTATAGTGGTTCTCAACCTTTTTAGACTGAGTATAGCCTACCACCTCAGAACATATTTGGCTCTCCAAGGACCACCAATATGACTGATGTTAAAACACAGCCGTGTAGTTCTATCCTATCCTAGTGTGTGTAAATGCTTCTGTCTGAAAGTGACTTCCCCAAAAGGAATGGCAGGCCTAATATTATTAATGCATTTTGACTATGTGCAATAGTGCAACTGCAGACATTATATTGCCTTTTGTTAGGCTATTCAATATTTGTTTTATTGTATTTATTCTTGAATTCATTTAATTTGCAATAATTCAACTGTATAGCATGCTAATGTTTTGAGACATCTTGTATTTTATTACTACACAAGTAAATAAATAATTCTACACAATAAATCAAATATATGTTTTAAATAATCTCAGTGATGTTAAGTTTTGCAATAATCATGTAGCTCTACAACAGAGGCATAGCCGTGACAGCAATGGTACACATTTTTTTTGTTGATATATTTAAAGAAATAAAACATTTCGGCCATTCGGTTTTCGGGCAAGTGTTTCCTGTTTTCGGTAATCGGTTTTGAATAATTTTCCATTCGGTCCATCCCTATTAAATAAACATTTGACTTATTTTTTTTTTTTACCATTTTGGAACAGAAATAGGGAACTGTTAGAAACCTGAACCAGACTCATAAAAATCCTAACGATACCCATCCCTAGCGGAGGCCGAGATTATCTGTTCACGAACAGACTGACGGACAGACAGACCGACAGGCAGACAGGCGGGCGGACGGACGGACGGACAGACAGAAAGACAGACAGACAGACAGATAGACTCACAGGAGCGAAAACATAATCCCTCGCCATTGGCTGTTCAGGCCTGGCGGGGATATAAAAATAAGCAATATACTATATATTTTAAAATGGTGATTGTCCTCTGTTTCTGTCAGAGTTCATCAGCGGAGACCAGCCTCTCCTGTAGCCAGCTGTGTCTCCATGAAGAGTGACTGTTCAAAGGATCAACCTATTACCTTCAAAGATGGACACCACTCTGCTAAACACAGGTTTGAATTTACCAGACAATACCGCAATAATGGCCAAGTTTCCACTAAACATGACTTTAACATGATATACTGGGAACACTTGTAGGATATAAGACATGATTGTGTGATGCTTTCCTTTTTAGATAACTATAAAATGTACATGTATAGAAATACACAATGTAATGTATATTTCTGCCTAACCGTTTATTTGTTCATTCATCAGAATAGGCAGCCAAACATAATATCATGTTGTTGCTGCTCATCTTTACATCGCTCAATGATTTAGGGTCAAAATACACTGATATGCTTTTACATTATGAACCCATGATAAGAAACTTACAGACGATCTGAGACACATGGAAACTGTGACTGCGATCCCAGAACACATTGAGAATGTATTGAAGTGGCTGGAATGATTTAATTTATGTTTACATTTACAAGAAATGACAGTCATATATATCAGCTCGCAGCAAGCTAAACCCCTTGAAACGTACTGTCAACTACACTGTTTCAGAGACATAGCGAATGTCATTCTTATTAAGCTATTCATTTTCATGTAATATAATCCTGACCTTAACGGAGAGTTTCTAATGATTTACTGTAATAATTGAACTAGGCTATTGTATCAGACAGAGCGCTGACAACGTCGTCAGATGTAAGAGGGGTGGTCTCGGTAAACTGTGTTGTTTGGACCATTCATCAATCAAATAAACCCCACTGTGTAGTTCTATCCTATCCTAGTGTGTGTAAATGCTTCTGTCTGAAAGTGACTTCCCCAAAAGGAATGGCAGGCCTAATATTATTAATGCATTTTGGCTATGTGCAATAGTGCAACTGCAGACATTATATTGCCTTTTGTTAGGCTATTCAATATTTGTTTTAATTTCTTGAATTCATATTTATTTAATTTGCAATAATTCAACTGTATAGCATGCTAATGTTTTGAGACATCTTGTATTTTATTACTACACAAGTAAATAAATAATTCTACACAATAAATCAAATATATGTTTTAAATAATCTCAGTGATGTTAAGTTTTGCAATAATCATGTAGCTCTACAACAGAGGCATAGCCGTGACAGCAATGGTACAAATTTTTTTTGTTGATATATTTAAAGAAATAAAACATTTCGGCCATTCGGTTTTCGGGCAAGTGTTTCCTGTTTTCGGTATTCGGTTTTGAATAATTTTCCATTCGGTCCATCCCTATTAAATAAACATTTGACTTCTTTTTTTTTTTACCATTTTGGAACAGAAATAGGGAACTGTTAGAAACCGGAACCAGACTCATAAAAATCCTAACGATACCCATCCCTAGCGGAGGCCGAGATTATCTGTTCACGAACAGACTGACGGACAGACAGACCGACAGGCAGACAGGCGGGCGGACGGACGGACGGACGGACAGACAGAAAGACAGACAGACAGACAGATAGACTCACAGGAGCGAAAACATAATCCCTCGCCATTGGCTGTTCAGGCCTGGCGGGGATATAAAAATAAGCAATATACTATATATTTTAAAATGGTGATTGTCCTCTGTTTCTGTCAGAGTTCATCAGCGGAGACCAGTCTCTCCTGTAGCCAGCTGTGTCTCCATGAAGAGTGACTGTTCAAAGGATCAACCTATTACCTTCAAAGATGGACACCACTCTGCTAAACACAGGTCTGAATTTACCAGACAATACCGCAATAATGGCCAAGTTTCCACTAAACATGACTTTAACATGATATACTGGGAACACTTGTAGGATATAAGACATGATTGTGTGATGCTTTCCTTTTTAGATAACTATAAAATGTACATGTATAGAAATACACAATGTAATGTATATTTCTGCCTAACTGTTTATTTGTTCATTCATCAGAATAGGCAGCCAAACATAATATCATGTTGTTGCTGCTCATCTTTACATCGCTCAATGATTTAGGGTCAAAATACACTAATATCCTTTTACATTATGAACCCATGATAAGAAACTTACAGACGATCTGAGACACATGGAAACTGTGACTGCGATCCCGGAACACATTGAGAATGTATTGAAGTGGCTGGAATGATTTAATTTATGTTTACATTTACAAGAAATGACAGTCATATATATCAGCTCGCAGCAAGCTAAACCCCTTGAAACGTACTGTCAACTACACTGTTTCAGAGACATAGCGAATGTCATTCTTATTAAGCTATTCATTTTCATGTAATATAATCCTGACCTTAACGGAGAGTTTCTAATGATATACTGTAATAATTGAACTAGGCTATTGTATCAGACAGAGCGCTGACAACGTCATTTTTCCACTCACACATACATGAACACAAACAGCTGTTTCCGTGTCCGCTCTAGACCGGATATGCAAATTACAAAGCGAATTGGACAGCGTTTCAAACGAAGTCCAAAAAACGTCCCATAACCATTTTCTTAATCTAACATAGCCAGCATAGCATTCTGACTAAACACACTGGGCCCTATTGTGCGCGTCTTAAGTACCAGGTAACTTAAGACTTGGAGGCGTGGTCAATGCCGAGAAGTTTCTCTTCTTGGCCGGTTGTGTATTTGCTATTACAGGCCTGTAAATTCCATACAGCCAACATGTGGAATGTGTTTTTCAGGTAACAGTTCTCAGTGAAGCCTGTCCAAAGGGCGATATATTTTAAAATTAACAATTCAAACTTGGTCATACCGATAAAGAGCACATATTATGCTCAGAGAAACACTTCCCTCGATGAATAAGTTTTGTTAGATTAAACTATGTATGCTTTCTGCAGTGATAGGCTAGCTGAGAAGCTGTCCCGTTGTGACATGTGTGAGGAAGTTCTGAGGGATCCAGTGACGACCACCTCATCCTGGGACCAACCTCGTCCACCAGGAGACAATGCCCGTCCTGTATGTGACACAAAAACTAGAAAACACCCTCAACCCATTGGAAACACAGTGGGAGACACAGGTAATATAAATGATGGGACTGTGTGTTACTATGTTTTATTGTTCAATTAAATCAAATTGGTCTGAAAGATAAATAATGTGTTGTTGCTTTACAATAACAAGTATTAACATAGCTTCAAGGAGCAATACGGGGGCCAAGTAATATGCAGTATGCAAAATGCTATATGCAAAATTTGCAATAAGCCATAGGTTTAGTTTTTTTCTTTTTTTTATGAAGCCATGCCCTCTACAATATTCGTTGACTCATAAAGGCTTAATTTCTTCACTTACAAACATATCTTCGACTGCAATTGCAGATAATTGTTCATAGATTGTGTGTAGAAAGTTTCGAGGGGTGATGCGCGGGTCAGGGTTTTTTTCATAACCCGCCCAGCCACGGAAGAGAAAGAGAGAGAGAGAGAGAGAGAGAGAGAGAGAGAGAGAGAGAGAGAGAGGTCGTCACTACCAGGGGGGTCCTTGGGAGTGTTCCGGGGGTCCCCAGCAGTTTAACCACTTTAACCCTATATAGCCTACATCAGCTATTTGAAAATATCCAATCTACAAGCTCACAATGCGACGCCTTGTGAGCTTGTAGATCTGCCAGTTTGAAAAACAATTGACAAATTGTGAAAAACTTGGAACATTTTAACACCACAAATATTATATGGTGGTCCCTGGCACTAACCTTGTGGTTGGACTTGGATACAGTCAGTGCAAAGTACACAAATGTTTTACTTAAGTAAAAGTATCAATACTGCAATGTAGAAATACTCTGTTACAAGTAAAAGTCCGGAATTAAAAATTGACTTGAGTAAAAGTACAAAAATATTGGTATCAAAATGTACTTAAAGTACCAAAAGTAGAAAGTAGGCTACTCATTATGCAGAATGTCCCATTTCACAAGTTTTCTGTATGACATGTATACAAATCTTTTGAAAATAGCAGATCTACAAGATCGCACTTTTATTTTACCTCTGGGGCAGAATCTGCCAATGCTTTGTCAATGCAAATGCGTGGATTCCTGGTCTTGCGGATTTTTCCAAGAATCCACGCATTTGCATTGACCAAGCATTGGCAAAATCATGCCCCAGAGGTAAAATAAAAGTGCGGTGGGAGCGCACCCTAACTAAAGTTTTCAAATAATTGCAGTGGAGTGAAAGTATAATATTTGCCTCTGAGATTTAGTGGAGTAGAAGTAAAAGTACTGAAAATTGGAAATACTCCTGTAAAGTAAAAATAACATAAAAATTGTATTTAAGTAGGCTACAGTCCTTGAGTAAATAGTTACTTTACACCACTGTGTGTTACTATCTGTTACATGCTAAAATAAATTTGTTCCTTGGCAGCGCAAAAATATGCATTATTAATTTGTTTGAACCTCATAAAGTCATTTAAATTGTGTTTGTTTGCGTATTAATTCGTTGCGGCAGGAGGGTTTGTGTGATAATACCAATTTACCTACAGTACATGTTTTTTTTTCTTCTCCCCCTCGTTTAATGACGTGATGCAGACTATGAGCTGGATAGACCAATCGACAGTGGTGTAAAGTAACTAACTAAGTACATTTACTCAAGGACCGCGTGCCGCTCCAAGCCGCTCCGGCCGGGGCCGCGAACCACACGTCGCACGGACTGACACAAAGAGATCCAGAAGTGTGTAGCGCGTCCCCGATCAAGACTACATTATAATATCGGTATCCAATACCAAGGTTCTGTTCTCAAGGTCCATATTGGAAGTGTACCCAAACACTTCTATTATTTTTATTTGTATTATTTAATAAAACTATGAACAGATCATCATCACTTGAAGATGCAGACTACATTGTTTCTCTGTGGCAAATAACTTAATTGACTTTATGAATTGTATACACATATACGCGTCGCGATAAGTGTGTAGAGGCAGACGCGATTTAATTCGCCATCCGAATATTTCGCATTTTCGGATGGTTTATTTGCGTCGCATCGCATAATCGCCGGTGTGTAAGGACCTTTAGAGTGGAGATCATTGCCAGGCCGGGTTACTTAAGGCTGTGTCAGTTGTGGGGTGCAGCCAGCAATGTGTGGGAAAGACAGCACAAATATGTTTCACAAATAGTGTGAGGTAGTATTTGGAGAATGTTCAATTAAACTGTAAAATATGATTTCTGTGGTTCTTTCAGGGTACTGTAATGTACACAAAGTAAAGAATACTTTCAAAAAAGAAATTACGAGAAGATTTGCCTTAAAGCTTGAAGGTAATGGTGAAGAAGCAAAGAGCAATGACTTCTGTGAAATCTCCCCCAACCTCGATGACATCTTCAATCCTTACCGAGAAGATCGACATCAAAGACTTGTCGTTACGAAGGGCACCGCTGGCATTGGGAAATCATACACTGTACAGAAGTTTGCCCTGGACTGGGCTGAAGAGAAAGCCAACAATGAGATCGACTTTGTCTTCGTCCTTGCTTTCAGAGAGATCAACCTGTGCAGAGAGCCGACCAGTTTGCACACACTCCTGATGGAATTCCACCCCACGCTACAGGGGTTGAGTGACGCACTGGAATACACCAAATCCAATGTGGTCATTGTCTTGGATGGACTGGATGAAAGCAGGTTCCCATTGCACTTCCTCAATAATGAGGTAGTCACGTCAGTGACCCAGGAAGCATCAGTGGATGCGCTGTTGACCAGCCTCATAAAGGGGGATCTGCTTCCATCCGCCCAATTTTGGATAACGTCCCGTGCTGCTGCAGCTAATCAGATTCCTGCTCAATATGTTAACATGGTGACAGAGATAAGAGGCTTCATCGGCCCACAGAGGGAAGAGTACTGGGGCTTGGAAGACTGGCATTTGAACACCTCGAAAAGAAAAACCTAATTTTCAATGAGAAAGATTTGGATGACTGCAAAATTGACACCATAGAGGCGTCTATCTACTCTGGATTCTGTGCCTTGATTCTCAAGGAGGAGCGAGTATTTTTCCAAACGAAAGTCTTCAGCTTCGTACACCTGACTGTTCAGGAGTTCTTTGCTGCACTCTATGTCTATGACTGCTTCGTCAACAAGAACACAGATGAGGCACTGCTCTCTTTCCTCGGGCAGGAACAGAAGACTTGCCAGAGCACTCTACTGGACCTGCTGAAGATTACCATCAACAAGGTGTTGGAGAGCAAGAACGGACACTTGGACTTTTTCTTACGCTTCCTCCTCGGTCTCACCTGTGAGTCCAATCGTGAGGTTCTGTCAGGTCTGCTGATGACCCCGGAAGAAGAAACTAGCTCTGAAAGTACCAGAGAGGAAATCCTCACCTACCTGAAGACCCGAATGAAGGGACTATCTACGGACAGGTAAACCTAGATGAATTTTAAAGTAGTACACCATTAGAAAAACCATAAGCTCCTGGCTGAAATTACTGTTACATTATAATTGTATACAGGTGCATCAGCTTGTTCCAGTGCATGGTGGAAATGAGAGACAACAAAGTGAAAAATGTGATCTTGGAGTACCTGAAGTTGAAGGGCCGTTCAGAGACAGAGTTGTCCCCTATCCACTGCTCAGCCTTGGCCCACACACTGCTGGTTTCCAAAGAGGATCTGGAGGAGTTTGACCTGGGCACTTACAACACATCAGAATCCAGCAGAATGAGACTTATTCCGGCCGTGACGTGCAGCAGAAAGGCATTGTGAGTTTAACCGGGTTTGTTTTTGTATTTTTATTTACACTTCACAGTACGTACATCTGAGCTGTACATTTTCACTGCATTCCGAGATCACAGACATTGGAACACTAAAATAAAGTTATGGCGTGTGTGTGTGTGTGTGTGTGTGTGTGTGTGTGTGTGTGTGTGTGTGTGTGTGTGTGTGTGTGTGGGGGGGGGGGGGGGGGGGGGGGGGGGGGGAATCGATATTCACTTTAATGTGAATATCGAACTCTGTTAACAGACTAGCTGAGTGTGACATCAATGAAGAATGTGTCAAGCTGCTGGGTTCGTGTCTCACATTCCCCAACTCTGCACTGAAAGAGTTGAACCTAAGCAACAATGACCTGCTGGACTTAGGAGTGCTGCACCTCATGGCTGGACTGAAGAGTACAAACTGTAGACTGACAACACTGAGGTACTTGTCAACCAATAGAGTTTCATCCAAATACTGTAATGTGGCTTGGTGACTAGCCAAACCCTTGGATTCCTCTGGTCGAGCTGTTGGTTGGTCAAGTCATGTCAATTTATTTGAACTGATTAAAGGAGAAATCCGGGCATTTTAAGTTGTATCTTTGATGTGTCTCAAATCACTCACCAACGTAGGAACGGCCATTGACTGAGTCGAAGAATCCCCCTCTCGGGCAGTCACCCGACCCCCTCCGTTGGCAAAATGGCTGCACCCGCGATAGCCAAAATTCGCCTATTGTAACAGCTCCAAACTTCATTTTTTTTCCACAAATCCTCCTCATGGTGTCTCCTGATACACTCCGATGCATAGTTTATGACTTTTGAGCTAGCGTTCATGCTAAACGGCGTCAATGTTTACCTCTCGCGTGAAATCTCGCGTCTCGCGAGATTTCCCGAGGAGCGCTTCCCCCCTCCCCTACCCGTGCGGCCCCGTGCGCTCTGTTTACATTCCTTCAGCGCGTGTAGAGTTGTGTTGTTCATTCATTCTGCACTTTCTAACGAAGCAGCATCGTTATTTTAGCAGCTACTGTTTTGTTTTTATTATCTACATAACGATGGAGTGCGCATATCCTAGTTGTCCTATCAGAAGGGGCGTTTACACGCAAAGGTGTAAAAGTTGGCATCGTATACCGTTTGAAGAGGAGTTGAGGAAACTTTGGCTCGCTGCATTACGCATGTCGCCCAATACTACAGCCGAGCAGTGTAAAGGATTACTCGTTTGTAGTGATCACTTCGAGCCAGAGGATTTTAGAAAAAAGGAAGAAGCAACATCTGTTGCCCCTTTGCAGAAAAGATCAGGTCTCAGACAACAACCGCGAAAAGAAAAAAAAAGCATCGAACGGACCAGACTGAAGTCACACGCAGTTCCACGAACTTCTACAGTGGAGGTAACATTACATATAATATAATTTATTATGATGTGTACTTTATCTGTTTTTTCTTTCTATGCACCAGCAAACCATTACTTTGTGTACCAGTGTCTCCAACGCCTGGGTCTAAATAGCGTCTTTTTCAAGCAAAAAAAAAAACCCATGGCTTGTATTATTCACCTCTATTTATTCACCAATGGTAGTCTATTTTCAACTTCAAACACGGTGTCATGCTTTGAATGTTATTCAAAATACTTTATTCATTCGATATAGTGTGTAGATTCACTATTTCATGTTTTCTTTTCACGTTCATATAGACTACTGTATCTGGTTATACTATTGTATTGTAGTTCTCACTGAATACCAAACAAATATAGAAATCAGAAACACATATTAGTTTATCTGCAACAAACTTTTTTTCTCTGTTGTCCCCCATATTTGTAATGTTGCACATGCAAATAGTATTCTGAGTTTGACCACACAGGAGCCACTATTTATAATAAAATATTAGGTGTTACACATAATTCATTTCATCTAATCTCAAGATTCTCAATTATATTACTTAGGTAGTTACTCTAATTTGAAATATTAGGGCTATATTTGAACCGTATGAAGGTTGAATACATTCTACTTTTAGTGCCATAACCCAGAAGTAACTTACTGAACCTCTCCATTTTGTTTTACTAATTTTCCCTCCACCAAAATGTTATTTTACACTGAAATATAGGATCGTATGAAACATCACATAGATACAGACAACTACTTTTTCAAACCATGAAGTTACGTCTCGCAATCCTAGTGCTATTATTAGGTATAATTATACTGTAAAGACATTTATTTATTATTTATATATATATATATATATATATATATATATATATATATATACACACACACACATATATATACACCACACACACACACACAGACCCACCCACCCCCCCCCCACACACACACACACACACACACACACACACACACACACACACACACACACACACAAACACCCCAAAAAAAAGAGCAAAAAGCCCAAGCAATTGAAAAAAAGCAGATACACAAGCTCAATATGTGTTTTTGATGTCCCACTTTGTGAACTATTACATATGTTGATCTTCCATAATAATAAAAGAAACCTAGAGTTAGGTACACATGATTTCCACCATACAGCATTTATGTTTAGATAAAATGTCCTCGACACGACCAAAAATGAGGTATAAGAATATGAAATCAATTTAAAAAAAGACTAAATTTATCTTCTCTTTTTCTTTCCAGTTTGTGACTGCCGGACCGTCATTATCAACTAGTATGATTACTAAGGAAGCTGTTGGAGAATTTTCCCAGGTGAGTGGTCATTTTTCTTCTGTGTGCCAGTCATTTACTCATAAATGCTCAACTTTGATAGAGAACTAAGGAATGTACAGTACTGTATTGATACTTTTGAGAAAAGATCCAAAGTGAATATCTCATACATGTTTTGAAGTTTCGTAGAAACTAACTATTGTTTTTCAATTATAGGAAGCTGAAGGTGCAGACGAATCAGATGAGGAAACAGACTACAGAGCCCAAAAATTCTCCACTCCAACAAAGTCGATTACAAAGACATTGGGTGAAGGATCACAGACTGCCATTCCATTATTACCGTTTGATATGGGAGACATGCCAGAGGTGAGAAAAGGCCTTATTTATTTGGAATGGAAGAAGATTTTACAATAACACATCTAGTTCATTAGCGAGTTTTGGAGATGGACATTGTGCATTGAGCATTGTAACAGGTTGATATCAGAAAAGTTTCATAAGGTAACAGTTCAAATCATTTTTTGGTACTTTAGGGAGTCGAAGGACTGGTGATATCTGCGGATGAAGCTGGCACATCTGATTCCAGTCCCAGGCAGCCCAAACCCACAGAAAAGGAGAAGTCTTGTCGTCAGAAGAAGCCAGCTTCTTTCTACATGCTACAGCTTACAAGTCCACTTCAGCCAAAACCCAAGACTAGGGTATCACTGTCAGGGGATTACATGGCGAGGCCTCCTACGTATTCTGAAAAGGTACATTGACCATTGAATGCACATTTGTTGTTTCTAAAATGTAAATACTCATCTATCAGTATAGTATGTTTGTCTGTCTGTCTGTATATCTATAGACAGATAGTGTGGTTGTGTGTGTGTATCTATCGATGGATCGATCTAGCTCGATAGATCCATAGATAGATACACACACACTTATCTACATTGAATGAGAGATATGTTGGTGTGTGTGTGAATTGAATATTGAAAGCAAAAAAGGTGAATATGTACGTAAGAAATTGTGACATTTTGAAAGTTAAAGCCAAATTTTCATTCATAGGGATGGGTTTCCAGTCCATCAACCTCCACTCATACACTTGATCAGACGTCTTTCGACCGAATGGAACAAGTAAGTTAGAAATCTAATAATTTGATATATTGAATAAGATATGTATGTAGACGCTAGTACAGGAATTACACTAAATTCATTTACTTTTCAACAGACAAATGTGCCAGAAGAGTATGACGAAATGTGTGACCTCAGTACATCCTTTGGAGAGATGGACATCGGGAATAATCGGGACTCAGCGGCCGCTGAGAGTGACCCCAGTACAGATGTAGGGGAGACGGAGGACAAACGTGACCCCGAATACCTTCCATCCAGCAAATCCTCAAGTCCAGACGACTACATTAGTTCTGAAGACGACTCCAGCAAAAGAGATTGGGATCCAAAAAGGCGTTGGATAGTGAATGAATCACATCTACAGCAGTTGTTTAAATTCTGTATGAAGTGCGGTAGTGCCATCGAAAAGTCCTACACAGTCCAGAAAAGCAGCCATCTGAAGGTCATATGGGACTGTGTTGGTGATTGCAAAAAGCCATCTTGGACCTCATGCCCTAAAAGTGTCCATCGTACATCAGACAACGACATCTTGATCAGTTCTGGTATATACTTCACTGGCGCTACATACACGGACATCTTTGAATGGGCCCAAATGCTCAACCTCCAGATTCCACAGAAAACTCACTACTACAACATCCAATCCACCTACCTCATCCCTGTCATACATGCTGCTTACAAAGACCACAAGAAGAAAATCATCGATCGCCTCGTGCAGAGATCAGCTGATGGTCAAAATGTAGAACTCTGTGGTGATGGCAGATCTGATAGTCCGGGTAAGCTTCATGCCATTTTTAGAAAAAAGTCAACACACATTTTACTACGAAACTTCAGAAGAAGTGATGATAAACCAAACTAATTTTTTCCCTTTTTTCTAAAGGTTATAGTGCAAAATACACAACCTACTCTTTCCAGGATGATGTCACTAAAGAAGTTGTCCACTTTGAATTAGTGCAGGTAATTTTTTCAGCTGTTCAATATATACAGCACTTCAATAACAACTACAAAACATTTCAATCTTGTGTATGTTTTTTTTTTAATTATTTCGTTTGTCTGTAGGTAAATGAGGCTACCAGCTCTGTGGCGATGGAGGTCATGGGCTTCGAAAGGGGCCTTGATCAGTTGCGTGCATTGGGTGTGGATGTAAGCCTCATCGCCACTGACAGATCGCCTTCAATCAGAAAACTCATGGCTAGTGCCAAATACGTAGGTGTGATCAAGCACGAGTTTGATGCCTGGCATGTTGGCAAGAGTAAGTTACCTTATAAAGAATACAAGAATATATAAAAACGATGTATTCAAGTAAACATGCTGAGTGTCCCAAAAATATATATCCAAACATGTATTTACTTCTATTTTCCACCCTTTTTTTTTGGTGATGTTTCTAGGTGTGAATAAGAAGTTGTTAGCTGCAGCAATCAGAGCCCCAAACAGAATGCTGCAGCGATGGATAAAAGCTATCAACAACCACTTGTTTTGGTCATGCGAGTCCAGTGGAGGAGATCCTGAGGTAAAGAATTACTGCAGTTTGAAGTGTTAGTAATTGACTTCAGTTATAACATTTAAAAAAATATATGTTTGGGTAATACTAATCCAGACCTCGTGGAAAGACTGCGCCCTACGTTTATAATTTATGCCTAATGTGTAATGGTTTGCAATAAATCTACCTCAAAAGTAAAATTCATTGTATTCACTCTTTTAAATCAATAACAACACTTATAATTGACAGTTTTTCTTGTCTACGTTGAAGTCACTGAAATAACTTATTTTTCATTATTTTTACCACTCTTTCCCAGGAGGTTGTGCGCAGTTGGAAGTCGTTGCTTCACCACATTTGCAATGTCCACAGATGGGAGGAGGACAACGTACAGCAAAGATGCAAGCACAGGGACTATACTTCTGAAGAGGTTCTAAAAAAGATGTGGCTCACTGCTGACACTCCTCCTTACAGAGCTTTGCAGATCATTGTGATGGACCCAAATGTCCTGCGTGACCTGAAACAGATGGCACAATTCAAACACACAGGTATGATTGTGGTCCCATGGCAAATACTGGTGTGATGTCAAGTCTACAAAGACTGTGTGAAAATGCATTCAACATAACAGGCAAATGAAGACTACTAGACGAAGTGTAATCATCAGTCTAATCATTTTTGTTTCTTTTTTCTTTTATTTACTTATAGGATCTTTGGAAGTATTCCACAATTCCATGCTGAAATACACGCCTAAAAGAATCCACTTCTTTTATGACTCCATGTTGGCCCGTACCATGCTAGCAGTCATGGATCACAACGTGAATGTTGGGAGACAGCAGGCAAAAACTAAGAAAGGTAAATTTTGAAATGCTTTTTATCATTTTTGGTAATAGGCTACATAATTTTTAGTATTTCAGATTTCACATGCACGTTGGTATGACCATGACTAATAGAAAATGCCATGATACAACCATTTCCAAAATGTGTAAACTAAATGTCTTTGGTTTATAAAAGTAGCAGTTGTTTTAAAGCTATGTCATTTCATTGTAAAATGTTTAGGATTTTGAAAAATGTATGATTAGAACTTCATATTCATTATTATTTTTTATTGTCTTTCAAACTCATAGGAGAGCAAGAAATGTGGAAGTATGTCGAACCAAAGGCCACCAAGCACTGGGTTGCGAAGCCACATTATGAGAAAACACAACAGCTGCCCTTCCGCTTGAGGCTCGTGGATCGTGTGCTGATAAAGTCTCATCAGGAACCGCTGGATAAGAAGAAAAAGAAGAAAACTACGCAGGCAAGACTACCCAAACCGAACATTGCCAAAACAACCATGCCATACAAAGACGTACTCCAGGCGAAGTCGTCTGAGAGATTCAAACATCGCCCCACAAAACCTGATTACGATGACGATGAGTAACTACAGTCCAGCACAGAAATGACCTCTCTGCCTTTTTTATTTTTGATATTCACATACATCACACTTTTGTACTACATAAGCAACACTAAAGTGTTTAGGCACATCAAACACTCATACACTTTGGACTGACGATTGAATGTATATTTGTATATATGTATATATTTGTGTCCTCTTTTGGAAATGGAGAGTGGGAAATGAAGCTGCTAAAAATGAAAAAAAAAAGTCCATTCACATTGCAATTCAATGGAATAATCCACCCTATACATAATTCTCAAGTGCAGTGTGACCGTGGGCTAAGCCAATATAAGACATTATATTGTTGATACCTTACATATTTAATAATGCCTTCATATTTTATTTTAATAATGACCTATTTCAATCAGAAATATACATCACACAAACAATGGGGGAATAGCCAATGTGATAATTCAAAATGTTTTGGAGCTACACTTTTTGATGGGCTTGGAGTTCTGGTACACGCTTTTCACCCAAAAGCATACTTATGAATAAAATAACATTGCATGTGAGTCCCTTTTAGGCTTATACAATGGCAGTTTCAACAAACATGCAAAACTAAAAGTTGAAAAAGTATGCTGTACAGTTGCTGTATTTGCACATCAAAAACTTTAAAAAGACAAATGTAATGACAAAATAATGTAACTTCATAACTTCACATTTCTGAACTCTTTGAAGTAAAGAGTGGTGAATCCTGCTGCTAAAGATATTTTGTCAGTCTTTTCATATACCATAGTTACAGTACATCAATGAAGAAGTCTGTCATTACACATCTATTGTGATATGTTGCAGTGTCTAAAGCAAGGCTCTTCTACATTTTCCAGTCAAGGACCCCCCCAGCAGCGACAGAGACGAAGCAGGGACCCCCTCTATGTTGTTTTAAAATGTGTTTCAGAAACAAATGTGCAGCTCTTTTCACTCTACACCTAGAAATGTTTGTCAAAAACTGCCGATCTACAACTTCTACAAGCTCACAACACCTCACAGCACGAGGCGTTTTGAGCTTGTTGATCTGCTATTTCTGGCTGAAGCTATCCTCTGTAAAGGGAAGATGTGGTTCAAGTGGTAAATGTTTCTTACAATTCAACATATCACACAAAGATTTTGCGGACCCCCTGTATTGACTATGAGGACACCCTAGGGCAGTGGTTATCAAACTTTTTCATGTCAAGGACCCCCAAATTGACACTTATTAGCCCGTGGACCCCCATTCGAAAAGATAAGCCAGAGACCCGCCATAAGAGAAGATTTTTACGGCTCTCGAGCAGTGATTCTCAACCATCTCAATTTCAAGGACCCCCAGTTTGACATGCATTAGGCTACGGACCCTCATTTAATGGCATTTCTATCCCTGGGACCCCAATTTATATTGTGAAATCAATGTTTATTGAACTCTGAGAGTGTACAAATGGAACCAAATGGACCCGTTAGGGTCCATTTGGTTCCATTTGTACACACTCAGAGTTACAGACCCATAAGGGTCCATTTGGTTCCTATCCATCATTTAGCTGGGGACCCCCTGGAACCCCCTCAAGTACCCCTGGGGTTACCCGGACCCCACTTTGAGAACCGTTGCCCTAGGGGTCCCGGACCCCCTGTACAAGACCCCTGGTCTAAAGGCAAGGTCATAAAACATAGCTTTTATTCAAGCTATGAGGGGGGAGTATGCCAATGCATTTCAATTGGAAATGACACTTTTGTTGCCTTTTGTGGATTTCAGCAGAAGAAACGCTCCATTCACATTGAAATTCTATGAAATAATTCACCTTTCACATAGCATAAATGTGTACTCTGGCCGTGCCATAAGCCAATCTAATATAATATATTGTTGATACCTCACCTGCAACAGCAATAGTTGATAAAGCATGGAGTTTATTTGATGTTTTGGCACATCAAACACTTTGTAAGGCCAAATTGATATAAAGACAAAATAATGTAACTCCCTAAATTTACATTTATGGGCTCTCTTGTAAACACTGGTGCTACAATTACTGTTGTCTGATTACAACTACATGATCAGTCTGTACACCACAATGTATCTATGGGGAGAACTAAGCCATTACCGTAAGAGAGAGTTTAGCAGGAAATAAATTGAATAAGTAACTACAGTTTAAATGACTGACTTTGTCTGTTTCCCATTGTCCTATTTGTGTAGTGTGATCAAAATGGTTTCATAAAACATAGAACATACATTTTTCCTCATCATGCTGGTTGATAATGAAAAGCAGTACATTTACATGTCTGACTGGGTGTCACAAGAAGCAGCCTCTGTGTTTCAAGAGGATGAAACAATGTGAATTATAATGACGGTCAGTCTTTGATGTGGCTCTCTGTCAATGCAGTCATCTTAGTGCTTGATCAATTAATGAGGTAGATTAACATGTCTGAGTAGGTGTCACAGGAACCAGGCTAGGTATGTCAACACCTTGAAAGAATGGTAATTGTAATGAACCTCAGTCTTTCATGTGACTCACTCTCAATGCAATGCAGTCAACATAGTGGTAGAGAAAGAAAATAAGTACATTTACATGTCTGAGTATGTGTCACAGGAAACAGGCTAGGTATGTCAACACCGTGAAACAAACAATTGTAATTGTAATGAAGGTCTTTGATTATGCTATCTCGCAATGCAGTATTCTAAATTGACTTGGAAATAAAGTCCTACTATCAGCCTATCTACTAGTTAAAAATACAAGCTTTTATAAAGACTATTCACAATACTAAAGGCACATCTTTACACAGACAAGGTTAGCACCAAATTGAATTGATGTTTATTTATTGTAAGTCTTTTTTATACTCACTTTTGTCCTCCTATAGCTCAAGTCATTATTTTTGAATACTTTTTTATAATGTTCATCCTCTCCCACAAGTTTGTCGACCTCCAGTATTACAAAGACAACGTATTACTTGATTCTAGTTTACCATGCATTTGATTTGTAATTACAATATGATCATATTTGAAGGAATGTCATTTTGATAAACGTATTGCAATATCTCAAGAAGATCAATATGATTGCATTACAAGCTAATACCCAAAAAACGTTGGATGTATAATTGATATTGATGTGATGGGTATTCCATTTTTATAAATAAAAATAACACTTTTTATTTATAGGGTCTATAACAATGACATATTGATTATTTACAAAATAAGGCCAAAGTTTGAGCTTATATGTGAGGTAGTATTGTACTATATTGATAAATACAATACATGAATAGTAATATAAAATAAAACATCAAAACATTTGACCAGTAAAGGAATTTATTATATTTTTATGTAATTCAAACATGAAAGAAAGCATTTACTTAGACTGACATTTGATTGTAGTGATACAATCAGGACAAAAACAATTAAAAAAGTGAACTAGTCTTTTATAACAGAAAGGTCAGTTTTCAGATCAAAGTGTTTCTCCTCTCAGAACAAGCCACTTACTTATACTGACATTAGATGTTAGTAATACAAATTGAAAATTATATAATGAAAATAGTGAATCAATCTTTCAGAAAAGCAATGTCAGTCTTCACATCCAAAGGTTTTCACTACTCAGAACAAGCCACTTACTTTTACTGACATTAGGTTGTGGTAATTACAATTTGAAAAAAGATATTTAGAAAAATAAAACCGTCTTTTTAAAAAAAATGTCAGTCTTCAGATATCACTCAAAACCTAGTGTGATATCTCCTGCTTCCTCCAGAAATCCAGTATACAGTCCTGTTGGTGAGGGGTACACACTTCTTACTTTGGAAACCAGGCACGATGGCAAAACAACTCGGTTATGTTTTCCAAGTGTTTCTCCTCTCAGAACCCACTCCAGGACTATTCGGTATGAGGCAAGTCTGCACTGCCTGTTGAAGAATAAACACAATACATTTAGAAATTGAATGGGACAATGTAAAACGGATAATTTATTTGGTGACTACAATGAAAAATGGTAAATCATGTAGGTGAGGTGTAATATCTTGAGGACTATTACAGTAGAAATATTTTATGTAATATAATTAATTAAATTCCTTGTTATTGTTTTCAATAATGGCAAAGTTGATGAACAGATATCATCTAATGGTGAACAAAAGCATATATCCGTTGATCAATTACGAATATTCTTATTTGGTAATTATTATAACAGTATGATGTAGGCTACTTACTTGACGGAAAGGTGTCCATCCTCTCCCTCTGGCTCTGGTCGTTTATCCCAGTTTATTTTTTTGGTTAGAAAAAACGTTTCTAGCACTGCTCGGTTGAGTAGATGAGGGAGATCTTCGATTTGGGTCATACAGCCAGGTCCTAACGGTCCATGTTGTAAAGTCGCTCCATCGGTGGTTTCGTCGTCGTTGTAAACCCAATTGTTGGGCTTCCAGGTCCACACTTGCCATTCTTGGCAGCATAGGCATTCGTCAGCTGTTGGCTTTAGTTCGCAGTGTCCACATTTACACCAAAACAAACTTTCCGTTCTCAACTCTGTTTCTCCATCCAATGGAACACTATTTGCTGCTGCTTGGTTGATCCGTGCCTCCTCCATTAGACGCAGCTCTTCGTCAGTGTATTCTGGCTCGAAAAGGTATGGCGCATCGCCATAATCCAATTCTACATTATATTCAAAATCATCATCAATGAAATCATCATCAATTCCGGCCATTATAGAATGTATTTCTGTTGAAAGACGATGCTGCTTCGTTAGAAAGTGCAGAATGAATGAACAACACAACTCTACACGCGCTGAAGTAATGTAAACAGAGCGCACGGGGCCGCACGGGTAGGGGAGGGGGGAAGCGCTCCTCGGGAAATCTCGCGAGACGCGAGATTTCACGCGAGAGGTAAACATTGACGCCGTTTAGCATGAACGCTAGCTCAAAAGTCATAAACAATGCATCGGAGTGTATCAGGAGACACCATGAGGAGGATTTGTGGAAAAAAAATGAAGTTTGGAGCTGTTACAATAGGCGAATTTTGGCTATCGCGGGTGCAGCCATTTTGCCAACGGAGGGGGTCGGGTGACTGCCCGAGAGGGGGATTCTTCGACTCAGTCAATGGCCGTTCCTACGTTGGTGAGTGATTTGAGACACATCAAAGATACAACTTAAAATGCCCGGATTTCTCCTTTAAGTGAGTACAATGGAACAATGGAAACAAGCCCCCTGGGGCTTTTTGTGTTATCCTTTTAGCATATATAGTTCTTTTTTTGTTGTTGATTGAATCAATCAATACAACTGTCATCAACCAGCTGTAACATTAGTTAACAATGCAAAGGGTCAGACCCACAAGAGAGTTTCTCCCAGTCAGTGGTGGACAAAAACAAAGTAAATGTTTTGAGTATCTGTACTTTACTTTAGTATTTGTATTTTGGCCTGTATATAGGCCTACATATGCCTTACACTCCACTACATTTCAAAAGCCAAATATTGTACTTTTGACGTTACTACATTTATAGGAAGGGGTGCACGTCCCACTGGGAGGAGACCCCATGGCAGACCAAGGACCAGATCGGGGGGATTATATCTCCACACTGGCTTTGGAATGTCTGGGGATCCCTCAGGAGGAAGTGGCTAATGTTGCTTGGGAAAGAGAAGTCTGAAGCTCTTTGCTGGAACTGTTTCCCCTGTGACCAACTCCAGATAAGCGATTGAAGATGGATGGATGGATGGAAAAAGTGCAATTTGAATTAACCACTTAAGCCCTGTTTAAAATATAGTGAAAATAGCCTACAATAGATCTACAAGCTCACTCATAGTAACTCAAACTAACTTGTGAGCTTTTAGATCTGCTATTTTCACAATTATTTGAATTTATTTGGAAAATGTCAAATGTAATGTTCGGACACAGACCTTGTTTTAATGGCACACAATTGATATAGATGTTCTTGAAATGTAACATTGATACATATTGTAGAAGAAAGGACTCTCACACACCTTATTCTTCACTTGCAATACAACTAACTATATTTGTTGGGAACAACGTTTTGGTACACAGACTCTGAAATGTGAAGGTCTTCCCTTATGATGTTGCACTCTGCGGTTCATGACATTAAGAACAATTTTGCATTGAACAAACACATAATGCATTGATTACTTACTCTACCATATTTAAAATGGAAGCCCAGCATCTCTCTATGCAAGGAAATCCAAGTCCATTCTATACTTTTCTATTTAGATGTTATTATGTGTCTGATGTTGGCTGAAGAGCAACTCACCAGGTCAAACTCCTCATTAGCTGGACAATATTTGTTCTGAACACAGTGTAACTAATGTATATGTATTGAAATAAACTTTGAACTAAACATTTAAAAACAGTTAAATGATATAAACTTGTGTTTTTGTAGTCTGTCAGGCTGTGGGGTCACAGAGGAAGGCTGTAAACATCTGGTATCTGCTCTGAGAGACAATCCCTCCCATTTGATAAAGCTCGATCTAAGCTACAATCACCTTGGAGAGGCAGGAGAAAGGATGCTAACTGACCTGAAGGAAGACTCTAACTTCAACCTCACTCAGCTCAAGTAAGGTTTTACATTAAATCATTAGTATACAGTCAATCATACTTTACTGTGCAGACTTAAGGTAAGATACAGAAAGTACAGTTTACATTTTAAATATAATCTCAGTAAAAATGTAATTCAATGGTGCATTCAAAATTACTTGCAGAGATTCCATGCATTATAGTATAGAATAGATTAAAGGGGCTGTGATTGCGCTGAAATCAATAGATGACTGATGTTACAGGCTGGTCACTTGATGTCCGAGATCTACATTGGAGCCACGTTGTTTATATGTGGATCCCGAGATGTGTAGAAGTGTCCCTGAGCAAGACACTTAACCCCTAACTGCTCCCTGGGCGCTGTATTAATACATAGCACCTACTGTTCCTAATAGTTAGTATTGGGGGGAGGGGGGTAGCTTTGATCAGACGCGTCGCTAGGTCTCTACTAGGTCGGGGGCTTAGCCCCGCAGGCAACGGGCACATGCACGCGCGCGCAGCGCGCGTGCATGTGCCCCTCCTCCCGCGCGCGCCGCGCGCGAATTTTTTCGCGGATTTCGCGGATTAGGGTGCTTTTTTCCCCGTTTTTTGTTACTTTATTTCGGTTTTAGGGTTAGGGGTAGGGTTAGGTTAGGGTGATAGATATATAATTAAAAAAAAAAAAAAAAACTTTTAATTTTTAAATTTTAATTTTTTTTTTATTGGTGGCTTTGGACAAAACATTGGTGGCTATAGCCACCGAAGCCCACCCCTAACGACGCCACTGGCTTTGATACCTGACAGCAAGTTCCCGAGCCCAGCAAAAAAAGAAAAAAGTTAGCATGGGTAAATGCAGAGGACAAATGTCACATTTATGTGCAAATGTACAATAACAAAAAATATCCCAAAGGAGTTGTGACAAATTATTTAAATGTATTTATTACAGATATATTGTATGTACAGTAGATGCCTAATATATTGTTTCTCTGTCTAAAATGTAACAATACAATAAGGTTCAAGTTGCAAGCTTCTGCTCACTTAGTTAGGGGTTTGATTCCCTCTAAAACTACCTGTGTTGCCCCATAGAGTAGAGAAGGGGTGGGCAGCATTTTTTCCCAGGGGACCCTCACTTCGATAAAGTGAGGGCCACACATTGGACTATTGAATTGAAACTTGAAACACATAGTGCTGAATTATGTTAAAACTTAATTTGATAGACACGACAGACTACTTTAGAATAGGGTCAACTATTTTATTGTCTCCGCCAGGCCGAAAGGCATGGCAAGAGAGTATGTTTTACCCTCCGTCCGTCCGTCCGTCCGTGTGTCCGTGTGTCCATCTGTCTGCGAGCCGGTTATAGCGCCACCAGGAGGCCGATTTGTGCAAAACCCATTTTTGGATATTACTCTTATAGATTTTATCCAAACATCACGCAAATTGATACACATTATCCTTATAGTCATGTGATCAAGACGGATCTATCTGATATGTCATATTCCATCCTGATTGGCTAAGGTTGGCTTCCAAAGTTTGCAGGATTGGTCCATTTTGAACAAAATGTCTCAAATCATGAATGCAGCGTGTGCTTTCTGTGAAAATGTGCACGCACATTCCCAATAGGACGAGGAAGAAATGCCACCCTTTTCACCTTACCCTGTTGATAAAGTAGATAAAAGAGCTGATAAGGGTTGTAAATCCTGCTCTATGTTAATTAAAACTATTTGTAGTTAAACAGCTGAAAACCCAGTGTAAAAAGGATGAGACGAAATCAAAGACAGACACAGGCCGGTTCTCAAATTAAAAGGTTGACATTGTATTAAGAGAAAGAATCAATCCACGAGGCACCGTACAGCAAAAATATCTCTCTACTGGTAATACAAAATGTTCAGCATTATAACAGACAGTTTATCTCTTATTAAGCCCACCCCACAATATAATATCAATCATGAACAGGGCAAAGGCTCATTTTGGTGGCACGGTAACCTGTTCTAAGGCATCATAGATAAACTGTAGCCACAACTTTCATGGGTAAGAAAGAGTAGGCCAGGGAGCAAGGACATCTTATCTTAGCAGTTATAGAACAGTCCCTTCTGAGCAAATACATCATACTTTATGCAATTATCCAAAGTGATACAATACAATAATTATAATCTAATAAACTATTGATTAGAAATTATCTATCAATCCCTCATCTTGTTTATCAGTTTGGATAGGGTCAAAGGGTGTCAGTCAACCAAGCATCAGCAAGTTATCGACCCTGTGACTCTATTCAGAAATGACAACAATGGGGCAAGTCAAAATATGTAGACTTTATCTCCTAACGAGTAAACGAAGTATAGAGGTGAAGGAGATGGGGGGAAGGGGGAGAGAACATAGGGAGCACAAGATAGACAAATTCAATAATACAATACATTTTTTTTTTCTTATTTCGATTTGCTAAAGGACTGTATTATGGAATGTTAGAATGTTGATCTCGAAGTGGGTATAGCTCTAGAGAACAGGCGGTGCACAAACTGTTTGACCAGGGGGATGAGACAGCATTGTAAGACCACCCCCAGCCCAGGTTTCGGAGGTACGAGGCGAAGTCATCAGCAGGGAGGGGCTCACGATGACATCTGGCCATGAGGAGCCTTGCTCGTAGGTTGAGACTTTGGCGAGACCTTGGCCGGCGTAGCTGGAGGTGTTGTGGCTTTGTCATAGATGGTCAAGTTAACTCCAATGAGCTGTTATTGTATTCCTCCAGAGATAATCAGTGACATCGGCTGGGCCTGTGCGCTGTGCAACTCAAAACACATGCAGTCTCTAGAGGAAAGGAGAGAACTAATACTAGGATTAGTTCCAGCCCACCTTTAACTTAAGAAAATCATAGCATTGGTAGGCAAACTTGAGTTATGCAGAGATGGCACACTAAGATAGGATATAATGGCATATATATCAATATTGTCGACAAAAGACATAGTTTTATACCTATCTGTCCCGAGTTCGAGTGGACAAGATTGGTATGACATTGAAAGAAAATGTAATTAATTAATATAGGAAAACAGATACATTTTAGACTTAAATACCTTTTTAAATTATATTAAAAGACTATAAGGGCAAAAACAAATGGTTATTTATTCAGATAACATACACATTGTTTTACTTCTTCAAAAGGACTGTATTGTTTATTAATTTGGAAGCCAAATGGTTATATTTCTTGAGTAAATAATCAGCGTTAGTAGGATGAAGTCTTACATAGACTATAGAATAATTAGAATGGTAAGTGTGTTCTATATGCTGTTAAATGAGAAAAATGACATCACCTCGTAAGTTCCCAGAATAAGGTATTATAATTATAAACAGATCCTTTCTTTATTTTGAAGGCCATCCCTTGGCAGAATGGCAGAAAGATCTTTCTTTTCCTGAAAATCCCACAATGTATGTACCACCAGGAACTTTAGCCAACATAGTCTTGTTTCCAAGAAGCTGTTGTTTCCGGTCCCGCCCCCAAGTGTGTATAGGCTCAGTCGAATTTTAGCCCTACTTCTCCTTGAAGCAATACTGTGGGTTGATATGTTAACCATTTTTTACAAAATAATTTATGGCGGGAAAAACTCACGTGATGCCTCTTTACTCACACAGACGTATAGGACCTACTTTTCCTCTTTGAGCAGTCGAGAGGCGAGGCTTCTGTCACTCAATTTAACCAGGAAGATGATTTAATCTGTAAATGAATTAAACACAGAATTACTGCGTGTAGAAATTGTACATGAAAGGTATTTGACAAAACATAAGCTGTTTAAAACAGTTAAGAACTCTTGAAAAATAAAATACAAAGGTTTTCCATCGGAGTTTAAAGGTTTTCCATCAGAGTTTGAGACCCTCAGTCTCCCCTGGGGAGGTTTGGTAAACTTCAATGACTCCTGGGGCAAGATCTGAAATGGATGAATGTGACTAAGACTGTAAGTTAGTAGTTATCGTTAAATGACTATGATAAAGGACACAAAAAAAACAACATAAAAAAAAAGATATTAAGCAAATCACATTTAAATCTGTATTCACCAACTCCCTCCTCTTGACACAATACCATATATTCTATATACAGTATATATATAGTGTGTCAGAGAATGAATCTGCTGATGTGAATGAAAAACCCCCCCAAAAAAAACAGAAAACCAAGGAAAAAAATGAAAAAATAAATAAAATAAAATTGGGAAAAAAACAAAAAAAAAAATGGGGAAAAAATGTTTAAATAAAATTATTTAAGATTAAAATATAACAATGAAAAGTAAGGAATAAACATCTTTGTTCTGAGGTACATTAGAATTAGATACGGTACACAAAAATAGATCGAAATCCAAAAATTCAAAAAGTAGCAGATCTACAAGCTCAAAAACATCTTAAGTTAAAATGATAAAATATTTTCAAAACTTTTAAAATAAATCAAAATTACTTTATAATTTTCTTAATATTATAGTTAATGTTCTCCAACATTGATATTAGAACATATTGAATCTTATTAGGGTTAATTTAACTGATCTATGTTTTAAATGGAATTCACTTGAGACTCAGTAGCTAACACTTCCTGCTGAAGGAATTATGGGTAGTCTAAGAGACCAGATAAGAGGTAATTTTGGAATGAGTGGCCTGTTACAGAAACAGAAATCTCCACAAGGGATTGTGGACATTGAAGTTTGCCCAACAGTTAAAATTACTATATTAGACGATCAAACTTATTCACACATGCAAACATAAAACATCTGAGGGAGAGAACAAGAGATAAGACGAGAGAGATAGACACTTTCACTAACACTCCTTTACCCCCCCTCGCTCTCTCTCACTCACACCCACACACCATAAACAACAGGCGCTCAACGAGACAGGGCGAAGAGAGGGAGAGAGAGAGAGAGAGAGAGAGAGTCATGCGGGGTTCATAAACTCAATCATTCATACACATACAGAACATATATATTTCAGCATCAAACTAATTTTAGAATGAGAAATATCTTATACTGACTGGGTTGAGTATTACTTATTAGTTTAAATTATATTGAATATATATATATATTTCTTTGAATGTAAAACTTATTATTAGAACAAAATGTATTGGTGGTTGGATGGTTTACACTAGAGTGGTCAAAATAAAACAATTATAAATTCAAACAACCAACATTTGGACCAATGTGTGTCAGACGTTAATAATAATAAAATATTAATAACACTTTTTTTTTTTTTTTTTTTTTTTTTTTTTTTTTAAATTGACTAATTAGGGTAATATCTAACCTCTATCCTTTTTGATTCATGATCTGCAGCTCATGAGTCAGAAACGGAGTTTGGCTAGTATTAGTATTGGTGACTTTGGATTGATGTCAAAAAATGAAATAAAATAAGTCTTAAGATGACAGTTGATGAAGTGACCTAGAAAATTGTACAGCACATGTTTCTCTAACCATCTTTGTTAGGACTTTGTTATCTAGACTGCGCTGTTCTACTATGGAATGTAAACAGATAAGCTAGAGAGGAAAGGCTGCTGTTCATCTCTATATTGAGTTATGGGTCAATTAACAATGAGTATTTTAGTGTACTACTGAGAATCTAACCAAATATCTTAAGATTTTTTTTAATTTATTTTTATTAAACCGACAATGAAAATAAAATATAAAATAAAAGTTCCCTTTCTTTTTTCCTTTTTTTTTTTTTTTTTAAGTAAATGGATATGAATTATTCAAAAAAATGAAATGAAATTGTACCAGGATTCATATTAATGTGTAAATCTTTCTTGGAGTTTCAGAGGAGCACAGGAGGCGTAAGATATTAAAATGTACACCTTACCTCTGTTGTGACCCCTCTGAAATCCACTGACCTCTGATCCCATATGGTCTTGGGTCACCAAAGAATCTTTACATCAGTAATTTGGATCTGAATGGATCTCGGCTGCCTTCTTTCGGGGTACAGTGATGCTGTAAGGTATAGAGCAGACATGGAGAAGGTTTTATAACAAATACATAGGGTGGAATTTTAACATGAAGTCAAAAATGATGGTTTTGATCAAAGAAACAAAAAGGGTGGGATTCCGTTATGTCAAGAAATATGTCCCCGTCGCCATAAGTAGAATCCCGTAAGCTACCAAAACAAAATAAAAACTAAACTATCCACTAACGAGAAAGAAAAACATAAAACAGATTTAACTTAAGACCAGCCATCAGAAACTGAACTAATGAATGTCAAATAATCAAATGGAATTAATACGCTGGTGTGCTCTGGGTGTCGTGGAGATACAGGTGGCAAGTCATAATCACACATTAGGCAGAGAAGGAACAGCCGGAGCACTCCCAGCGTCATAGGGGTCATAGGTGGGTGTCTAGCCAAGGCCAGGGCCCCAAAACCAGCAGGGAGGATAGACACTAAACACAAACAGAGCAACATTAGTGAACAAAATCAACAGTGGTATGGGGTGTGTGAGCACATACTGTAACATCAAGGACTAATTCCTTTTTAGTGTCTTTAAAAGTTACAACCAATGTGAGATTAATACTAAATGGGTTAACAATCTGAATCGTCTTTGGTAAATATATAAATGTAACAGGTATCAGATTATTTCAAGATGGGTATTCATGAATACTATATTGACACATATCATATTAGAACCTCTAATTTGAATTTCATGAAGTGAGTGTGCTAGGGTAGATGATTTTATATTTATGAAATATATATATATATATATATATTAAACTCATATACAGATATAATTTTTTTTTATAGTAATGGGAGATAGGAAATAATCACCTTTTTGTCTGTCAATGGTGAAACTTTTCAAAATTATCAGATCTACATGGTCAAAAAAATATATAGTAATATTTTCATCAATTATAAAGAATAATAAATAAAAAAAACGTTCAAAACAAGCCTTCATAGTATAATATTATAGTGTTAATGTAGTCTTCTCTGTGAGCAATTATTAACCATAGCCTACTTTGTTATGAGAGCAGCTCCGAACAAGAGAATGTAAGCAGATAAGAAACGGGGGAAATTAGAGGCTGTATTGGGTAAGGGAGTCAAGAGAACCTAGGATGAATTTGATTATCTAATATACTTAGTAATGGGTAAAGTAACAATGAGGACTAAGTGTAAGACTTTAGAATCAACTTTATATAAAATAAAATAAAGTCCTTTAAGTAAATGAATTTGAATTAATGAAACTAATCGAATTGTAAATTAGCAGATCTACAAGGACTGATTCCTTTTAAGTGTTTTAAAAGTTAGGACACATCAAGTTCATCTATCTCTGTATCAATTTTATCTATTTTCGGCCAGAGTGTCTTTGTCCGTTTAAAGGGGAGTGCCTCGTTTAGGTTGTAACATTTTTTCTGGGTATGGCCATATTTTCCACAACTATAACACTGCATGGTCTTATAATCTCGACGCGGAGCTTGACTTGTATTTTGTGAGCCCTGTGGCCCAAAGGTTAACTGGGTGTGTGATGTATTACCTTGATTCCATGGTTGGCTGTGCTGTCGGCGTGCCCCGGCTCCCCAGGTGTGATGTAGATTCTTTGGCTTGCTATGTTGTGGTGGATGCAATGTGACGTGACCCTCTGCAGAAATCACAGCCTGAATTTTGGCTCTAGGTTTTGGGTCTGCAATGCAGCTCTCGTAATGCTTAGCAAGAGTAGTGATATCGTCTATAGTTTTTGTTTTCCATAAGGGATCAGACTGTGTTATGGCCTCCTTTAAGTGAGGGCACAGAGCATCCATTAAGAGGAGGTTAAACAAGTGTTGATAGCCCACCTGACCACTGGTTAGGCCTGAGTGGCGGTTAAACTGGGTTTTAAATTTCTGAATGAATTCCGAGACATCCTCTCCGACTTTCTGTTTGATGTCGGTGAGGACAGATAAATTAGTTTTAGCACGCAGGAGACCAAGTGCGTTCCCTATCATTTTGTTTACAGCTTCTTCGTGATCTACCTGTCTTATCAGATGGGGTCTCTGTTCGTCCAGAGCTGGTGGCTCGGTACGGAAACATTGGATTGCACGGCCATGTAGGTCGAGGAGGTGGGCCCCCTCTGAAATCTGATGTGACATGGCTTTCGGGCTACTTTTTGCAATAAGGTCCCTGACTTCCGTAGTGTTAAGCTGGAGTTCTATTATCTCTGCTTTGAGCGCGGTCTCCCACCCCTCTGGATTGTCCTGAATATTAGGTAAAGTTTCTGCAATGTTCTTAATATCTTCAGGAGACCATTTCCTGTACCCATAAGCTAAATTGCCATCCCCCTGTGTATAGGCCATTAAGGGCGCTAGTAGTGTGTGTAGCTCTGTTGTATGTTGTGCAGTAAGTGATTGTGTAGGGTGTGTTTTAGTGTTAACCCGACGTTCAGGTAGAGATTTTGATTTCTTACTAGTGCTTGTGTCAGATGGAGGAACGTCGGGTCGGGGTGAAAGTCCTGGTGGCGCACCGACAGCAGGTCCAAGCAGGTCCACATCCTGAGAACGTGGAGAAAGAGTAATTTTTGTTATGTCAAACAAAACCTCGTCATCATCCTTACTTTCAAACATTGATTTATCAAATGAAGTTAGTATGTCAGTGTTAGTGGCGCGCTGCGCTTCTTTACCACTAGTGGGTCCCTGTCTGCTGAGGGGCCTTCGAGGTCCCTGTGACGGGGAAAGGATATTTCCCATAATGCAAAAATGTAATTATTCAGACGTGACTAAAACTTAAAAGACTGTGTTCAAAATCTATTTAGTATCTATATAAGAAGTGGGTGGGCTAGTGTAGACAATTGACCTGTTTTACTATAATTATTATCCCCTCTATTTGACACACACTGAATGTATCTGTGTGTGGCAAGGATGAAATGACAATTACTCAATTACTGATATAAAATTTAAATAAAACAATTCTGAGCAGATGCACGGCTTGCAGGGAGAGAGAGAGAGAGAGAGAGACACAGTGACAACAGATTGTTGACACGTTCAAGGGATTGAGAGAGAGAGTGAGTGAGAGAAAGACAGAAGTATTTAACCTTTGGGTTAAATACTTCTGTCGGTGGCAAAGTAGAAGGTTTAAATGACTAGTTTCTTTAAAATACTCAAATCAGCAGGCTGTGTCTTATCCTAGAAAATAAGTAAATATCATACAAACGGTTTAGTGCTGATGTAATGCTGTTTATAGGGGTTGAATGGATGAGATGCCTGTAGCTGGTTTTAGTGATACAGAGGTTGCCTGGGGCAAAGGAACACAGGAGAAGTCAAAGATGGCTGGTTCCTAGATAAATGGGAATGAAATCAAAATATTAAACGTATTAAAAATGAAAAATAATTGAATGGTGTATCTGGATACACTATGTTATTTCCTATAATAATTCCCCTCTTATTGGCACACACTGAATGTATCTGTGTGTGTCAAGGTTTAAATGATTTACAAAATCAAAGTAACTTAGGATACAGAATGTCAGTTCTGCCTGATTCATAAAATACAGATTCTGGGTTCTGCCTGAGTCATAAAGTACAGAATCTGGGTTCTGCCTGAGTCATAAAGTACAGAATCTGGGTTCTGCCTGAGTCATAAAGTACAGAATCTGGGTTCTGCCTGAGTCATAAAGTACAGAATCTGGGTTCTGCCTGAGTCATAAAGTACAGAATCTGGGTTCTGCCCGAGTCATAAAGTACAGAATCTGGGTTCTGCCTGAGTCATAAAGTACAGAATCTGAGTTCTGCCTGAGTCATAAAGTACAGAATCTGGGTTCTGCCTGAGTCATAAAGTACAGAATCTGGGTTCTGCCTGAGTCATAAGTGGTACCAAAAATGTAAACCAAAATAAATGAAATAATAAAACATGCAGACAAATCTAATTTTGCCTGACTTATTATTATTATTATTATTATTATTATTATTATTTTAAACTTTTATCCTAACAGATCTGAATAAATGTATCTATACAACTGCAGTTAAAAACAGAGGAACAGATGTACCAGGCAATAAATATCTATGCACACACTGGTAGACGTCTGATATGCGCATATATATGTATTGACAGTATCTGTCCAAAAAATATATATATATACAACATCAATACTGATAACAATTTTACAAATATATATATTTACAAGTACGGCCAATGAGCCTCGTGTTAAAGTTAATGCAATGTCAAAATTACAAGTCAAGGAACCGAACCAAAATGTAACCTGTGTCTTTGTGGTCAGCTGGACGGAGAATCCCCACGCGTTTGAGGAAAGTCTGTGAGCCGCTTGTCTCCAAAAACAATATTTGAAAAAGAGGCTGATTCTAAGATAGCTGACCGGAAAGAGTCCTCGCGCGAAGAGGAGTCGTCCGGAGCCCCTCAGAGTCGACCGCGAAAAAGAAAGATGGGAAAAAATTCGGAATTTTAAGGCTGATTCTAAACGCACCGTCCGAGAAAAATATTATTAATAATTATGATAATAATGTCGGACAGGCCTTTAACCGTACGAAGGACCAATTGATAAAGTAGATAAAAGAGCTGATAAGGGTTGTAAATCCTGCTCTATGTTAATTAAAACTATTTGTAGTTAAACAGCTGAAAACCCAGTGTAAAAAGGATGAGACGAAATCAAAGACAGACACAGGCCGGTTCTCAAATTAAAAGGTTGACATTGTATTAAGAGAAAGAATCAATCCACGAGGCACCGTACAGCAAAAATATCTCTCTACTGGTAATACAAAATGTTCAGCATTATAACAGACAGTTTATCTCTTATTAAGCCCACCCCACAATATAATATCAATCATGAACAGGGCAAAGGCTCATTTTGGTGGCACGGTAACCTGTTCTAAGGCATCATAGATAAACTGTAGCCACAACTTTCATGGGTAAGAAAGAGTAGGCCAGGGAGCAAGGACATCTTATCTTAGCAGTTATAGAACAGTCCCTTCTGAGCAAATACATCATACTTTATGCAATTATCCAAAGTGATACAATACAATAATTATAATCTAATAAACTATTGATTAGAAATTATCTATCACCTGTTATAGCGCCACCACCAGGTTTAATTTAGCAAAACACATTTTTGCAACAAAATGCCTCAAATCATGAATGCATGCACATTCCCAGTAGGCCGAGGAAGAAATGCCACCCTTTTCACATTGGTCTATTATAGCGCCACCAGGAGGCCACAATAACCTACCTGACCTGGCGGAGACCTGTGCTCCGAGGAGCACTTTTTCTAGTTATAATTTTTTTTACAGCTGTACTGTATCACTCACATAATCAAACATATTCCCTTTTTTGCGCGGCATCGAAGGAGTAGTTCACCCAAAAGAGGACTTATTTTCTATCATTTACACACCCCATGAAACCTTGAATTCATGGAGATTTTTAGTTTTTGTCGCATTCCTGAGCCAATAATTTGATTAAATTAATGAAATTATTGGCTCAGGAATGCGACAAAAACAAAATAATCTCCATGAATTCAAGGCTTCATGGGGTGTGTAAATGCCTTTAAGGCTTATGAATCTCAGGCATTTTTTATTATAGCCGACCTACGGCTATTTTCACTATTTAAAAATGTTTTTCAAAATAATAAAAAATGCCTAATAAGATTAGACATAAGGCATAAGGCGCCCCGCAAAATGGGGCCATTGCATTATGTTATAAATATGAATCCATGGCATTTCACTGTTACATAAACATTTAACATTTGAGTGCAAACGGGTGGAATATGGAATGCAGGTATGTACTCAAATGGTACATACGTATTAATTACTAATAATTAATTGGAGTCCGTTAAATTAATTTCCCTAAAAACCATTAACATAATGCTGCCTTTTAAGATGTAGATTTTTGGGGGGTAATTTAGTTTTTCTTTGAGGATTTCCAGGGCCGGATTGAGATAGTCAAAGGGCCGGGTCCAGCCCCCGGGCCCTATGTTGCCCATGTGTGGATTAGAGCATATACTGCGTAAATTGCCTGCAGGGTGATGGTTGTATGATAAGAATAACTATCACGCATTAACTCTGCAGCCCAGTCCTGTACCCTATAGCACTGATCCAAGTTGAGCAGATAAGGATCATACGTTTTAATTAGTGTAACTAGAGGTTTGGGCCGCTTCGCGGCCCTCACATCTAGATGTAAAAAAATATATATATATATTCTCTCCTCTCCTCTCCTCTCCTCTCCTCTCCTCTCCTCTCCTCTCCTCTCCTCTCCTCCCCTCTCCTCTCCTAATTCTCCACAGTGTGATCTGTGGAGGAGACAAACGCATGAAACCAGGCTTTAAGAAATGTAAGTATCCATTGAAACCTAACTGTATTTAACATTTAACAATCAGATAACAGGACATTTAACAATTAAATCAGTGTGATTCAATTGCATTAACTCTTTAACTGGCAGAATAATAGTGTTACGCTGCTGCCAGTGAAAACTAGTGATTTTATCAATCTTTGAAAAATCATGGAATATTTTCTGTGAATGCTATCCGCACGGTGATCCCCTCATTACACACACAGGGGTCTCGTAGAATGGGGGAATAAAATGTATCCGATAGAGGTAATCCGTTCCATAGTTGTGGCAAGTTAAAAATAGCATGTTTTGCCAAAAATATATAGTGTAAAAAAAAATGAGCCGAGATAGAGCATTTTTAAGCAATAAGTTAACCAGGGAGTGAATGGAGCAGCACATCTTCGGATCGCGTTATCTCTGGTTCTGTGTTTTCAGAACTCGTCCAAACTCGTCCTTGGCAGGCTGGGCCATAGCAGAATTTGACGAATGAATTTGTCCATCGCAGTTAATGAGTTAAACTGTGTTGAAAGTATTGCAACACATACAGTATTTAACTGTTGTACAAAGTACTAAAGTATACTTTTAGTATGGGCATTCTGTGGGGAAAAAAGGGACATGCATAAACATTTTTTTTGATACGGGCGTCAAAGGAAAATTGTGACATGACCTATCTTAGCATTTTTCAATACTTTCCACCACTGGGATTTCTGAGGACTTTTGATTTGTTATAAGTAACATAATTATGAAACAAAAACAATTTAAAGAGGTTCTGTTACAATTTTTCCCAGGTACTTTTGCATAATGCCTATACTATTTAATATACTTTACTTAACCCATTAAGACCTGGAACTGTGCCACTTTTTGATTTGGGCTAAAAAAGCATTATTTTACACTTTGGCTATATGAAAAAATAGCAGATATACAAGCTCATAGCGCGGCACCGAGTGCCGCGCTACGAGCTTGTAGATCTGCTATTTTTGAAAAACTGTGAAAATGTGTGCAAATCTTTGAATACATATCGTTTTAAAGCGATTTTTTTTACTAAAATCTTTGCTTCTGGGGGTCCCTGGAACAAAATATTTTGTGATCGGGTCCGCTGCCAAATTCATATCATTTTGGGGGTCCTTGACATGAAAAAGTTTGAGCACCACTGATATAGAAACATACATTTTCCAGAATACTGTTGGGATTTAGAAGACATTTGTAGAATCGCCTTCAGGTCTTAATGGGTTAATGAATATCTACCCAGCAGCCTACCTTATGTCCTCAACAAATCATATGGATTCAAGGGGGGTAAAGCTAAAAGTGCTCAAAGATGTACTGAAATGTCAGTCATCCAATTGTAGGCCTGCAGGGTCAGGGGTTGGGACCTTACATGATCAGTAGAATAAATCTGGTGAATCAGACTTTGCAGTTGTAATTTATTTCGTAACGGGGAACAGAATATGTAGGATCTCATTCCATCAGTTCTAACTTAGGATGGACAGAAAAATGCTTTGTATTTTCAGATGCCTGTGAGCTTACCTTTGATCCAAGCACGGCACATAGAAATCTTCTTTTGTCTGAGGGCAACAGAAAGGTGACCTGGGTGAAAGAGGAGCAGTCGTACCCTGATCATTCTGATCATCCAGATTCCAGATTCCAGTCTGTCTGCCAGGTTCTGTGCGGAGAGGAGCTGAGGGAACGCTGCTACTGGGAGGCAGAGGTCTCTGAACCATTTAACATTGGCGTAACATATGCAGAAATCAGCAGGAAAGGAAATAAGAATGCTTGCACACTGGGTTCCAACAAGAAGTCCTGGAGTGTGATGTCTTCTAAGCAGGGCTGTTTTGCTTCACATGACAACAAGAAAGTCGCCATATCCTCTAAGTGGTCCCATTCCAGTCGTGTTGGAGTGTATCTGGACTGGTCAGCTGGCACTTTGTCCTTCTACAGAGTGTCCTCTGACAAGAGGACACGCCTGCATAACTTCAAGTGCAAGAATAAATTTGCCAAGTCACTCTATGTTGGGGTTGAGCTTCTACCACAGTCCTCTGTGACCCTGTGTGAGCTAACCTAAGGCTTGGTTCATGGTTTACGCAACTTCACGTGCACTGAAAGGGTGTGCAGAAACCCAGTTCCTCACGCTATTTGCGTCTGCTTGATGTTCGAACGCCTCAATTGAGCTGCAAAGCCATAGTTACTATAGTTATACTGTTTTACAAGTAGAAAAACTATGTGTGCTCCGTCTTATCAGAGCTGAAGTCTATGGGCTCTATGGTACACATTTTCAGTGATGTTTTAATCTGGCACTTGCGGTCATGTTTGACTCCTCCCATGCATTTAAAAGCATATCTGCACAGTATTCTGATAAAACTGTTGCTTTGTTTGTGCATGTCAGAAACAGTTTTCATCATGTAGAAAAAGCAGAACATCTTATCAGATTATTCTATTCAGCGCTCATGTAAATTAATGTGTTCCAGGCGTGAGGGCCCAAATCCATTAAGTATTAAGTACTGATGTCAGTTCAGTTTGGCTGGGCTCCCTGAACCAAACACTTACAGTATGTGGCTTGCACTCACAGCTTGCGCTGTTGCTTGCGGTACTCGCTCAAGCAATGTGTAGGCTACACTACAGCCAGCAGGGCTGGTTCCTCTTGATGGGCAGGGTAGTCTCCACAGAAGAATATCCAAAATTACCTGGTCTTTTGCTCTGTGGCAATGTCCAGCAAAGCGGAGTCTTCTTTGTGCCACAACTACTGAGATGGAAGACCTCCATAAATCTGAGCGTTAGTGGGATGGTTCCTCATGAAAGTTTTTGGACACGCATGAGAAGTCTTGTGTATGTTCCGTCAAGACGCCCCCGAAGCTCCTTATTCATTGTCCATGCACCATACAGAAGGATACTTTCCACACAGGCTTTGAACAGGTTGATCTTGGTAGCTCTTGAGATGTTTGACTGCCATATAAGATGTAGCTTATTGCAAGCACTCCAGGCATGTCCTTTCCTTGTCAGGAAGTAATTTCTGCTACTGACTACATAGGATCCAAAGTATTTGAATTCCTCATTTTCATTGATTTCACTGCTGTTTATGGAGCAGATGGTTGGATGATCAGAGTCTTCATTCAGAAGCAGGCATTCTGTCTTTTTGGCGTTCAGCAATAGGCCAACTTTGGCTGCTGACACTTCTAGTGATGTTAAAAGCTCTTGAGCAGAGGACATGTGTTCAGCTATCAGTGCAATGTCATCCGCATAGTCAATGTCGGTCAGCCACTTCTGACTTTGACGACCAGATCATCTAGTACATACATGGGCAACTGGCGGCCCAGGGGCCACATGCGACCCCCACCTTCACTTAATGCGGCCCACAGGTTAATATCGGAATACTGATATATTATTGACTTCAGCTGTTACAATTCCAAACATGCAAACATGACCCGCTTTAATTACTTCAGTCTATATTAGTAGCTTAATGACTAGTATTAAAATTCTATTGTCTTTTTTGTGTCCAATATATTTGTATTTAAGTTAATAAAGTTAACATAAGTATAACTAAATGCAAAAAAAAAAAACTTTTCAGGATTTCAATTCAAAAATAGGAAAAACAAGATCTGGATTCCAATTCAAAAATAGCAAAAATAGCAGATCTACAAGCTCAAAACGCGTCGTGGAGCTTGTAGATCGTCTATTTTTGCTACTTTTGTGTGACATTGGAAAAAAAGTTAGAATACAGAGATAAGAGGTGTCTGCCCGAGAGTATGTGATGTGGCCCTCTGGATTGAGTGTGGAAATATAGTGGCCATCTCCACCATCAAAGTTGCCCACCCCTGATATAGTATATACATCCCTAGTACATACCTATATTTTATATTGCTCTTCCATGTGTAGTTCATTGGTTTCGATGCTACAGTACATAATGTTTAGATTTCCATTCCTGTTTATACTACTACTTCATGTTCAAATCTATACCTTTTCATTTGCCCACCACATCACAATGTGATTCAGTGATTCTTGTGTGTCCTACCTGACACCAGGGACTAAAACATTTTTTCAATAGAAGAGAAGGAAGATCGAGACCACTAGCCTGGAATTGGCCAGACTGATAACGTGGATTCACTCCCACGTTCCTGCCCGGTATCAGTCTGGACTTCGGCCCATAGGGAGCGAGTATGAGAAATCAGAAAATGATCGAGCCAATCAGTGGAATGAATCAAGGACTGCTGTCCTCTCAACAGTGAAAAGCATCAAAATCATTTTCTGATTTCTCATACTCGCTCCCTATGGGCCGAAGTACAGACTGATACCGGGGATGAACGCGAGAGTGAATCCACGTTATCAGTCTGGTTAATGCCAGGCTAGGAGACCACCTCCAAACAAAGCAGATGTACTCCAAATTTACTATTTACTAGCTACTGGCCTCCCGGCATGTGCACTTAAGCCCCTCCAAATGATCCAGAATGCCGCAGCACGCTTGATCTTCAACCAACCACAATTTTCACATGTCTCCCCCCCTCTCAGCTCCCTCCATTGGCTCCAGACTGCAGACTCACTCCCAATCTTCCGCCCCAGTTTTTAAGTTGCTTAATTCAGTGTTTAGATATTTGATATTCATTTTATCAGACCCCCTTCCTTCCGATATGAACCCATTGTGACTTCAAACTCCATTTTAACCATGTTAGACTCTAAATTAATTAAAAACACACATCCTTGGTTCTGATGACTGATATTGGCCTTCTAATGTGTGAGGGGGCTGTATTTTTTCAATAATGTTTTTAATTGTTTTATAGTTTATTTGGAAAATGACAAAAATAAAATAAAGAAATAAAATATTTGAAACAAGTGATTGAAAAGACAAGCCCGTTCACGTATTAGAAGGACAATATCAGTCACCAGAACCAAGGATGTGTGTTTTCGATGAATCTATCATGGTTAAGATGGAGTTTGAAGTTACAATGGGTTTGTATAGGAAGGGGGTTTGTCTGATAAAATGTATATCTAATTTCTTAATATAGAATCAAAATCAGTTTAACCACTTTAACCCTATTCTATTCTATTCTAATCTATAAGCTTACAATGTGACGAACGGTGACGCATTGTGAGCTTGTAGATCTGCTACTTTCAAAGCATTTTCAAAAATCTTGAAAATGTGTAAATAATTTGGAGGAATTTTAAACTGTTTTAAGGCATATCTTCTCTTATGGAGGCCGCTGACATGAAAATGTTTGAGAACCCCTTGATTAAAATAACCTTTACATTACAACAGATCATGATCGCAGGTGTGAGCACACCTAACCTATTCCATGTTAATCAAATCAAATCAAACTTTATTTGTATAGCACATTTACATCGTACAAGGTCGAACCAAAGTGCTTCACATTACAGAGCATAATAACACCATAATACTGTATTGTTTATGTATAACATGTTCATGAGAAGAAATGTGTGCATTATCTGCTTGTTTAACCTGCATTGATGAAAATAAAATAAAAATGTGTTTTCCCCACTTGGAATACTGGAAAACTGCAGAAGCAACACACGCACGCACGCACGCACGCACGCACGCACGCACGCACGCACGCACGCACGCACACACGCACACACACACACACACACACACACACACACACACACACACACACACAGACGTCCAGACCACACCTTAATGGTCTTAAACCCTGGTTAACAGCTGACATGACAGCTGTCAGTCAGGATGGCCACGCCCCCTAGCTACATTCTGACAACATCATCAAATATTTAAACCTGACACACAATGGTAGACATTATTTATGAATGCAGGCATAATGGTAATTTAGGCTATGGATGATTGTTTGGTTTTGAAAATATTTTATAAATCCATTCCTTGTAATTATAGTAATTAGCAGTAATATAGGCTACTTACAAGCCTATTGTACAAGGTAGGCTACATCACTAGGTACCAGTGAGTTTTATAGGTTATTAGAAGTTGTAATAGAAATAGTAGGATAATAGTAGCCTAATAATGGTGGTGGTAGTAGTAGTAGTAGGCTGATTATGTTGTAATAATAGCAGAATTATTATTAATAACTAGTATAGGCCTATTAGTAGTGGTATTAATAGTGGTAGTATTAGTATTTCGTTTTTGTACGTAGTTCTAATAATAGTGGTAATGGGCTAATTCATAGTAATAGCAGTAGTAATTAGCAGTAATAATAGTGGTAATAGGCCTAATAGTTGTAATCAGTTGCAGTAGACTAGGCCCACAGCGTATGCACAGCGTAGTGGTAGGACTAGTGGTGGTGGTAGGCTTTAAATTTAGAATTTTATCTTTTATAGAATTGAAGTACTTTGCTAGGTGTTTTAATTGTGGTGTATATGTATGTATTGTCTTGTCTTGAATGTGTGCATTGACCTGAGCAAAACAATTATCCCTTGTGGACAATAAAGACATCTAATCTAATCTAATCTAATCTAATCTAATCTAATCTAGTAGTAGTAGTACTAGCTCTGGTCCATAGCTAGATGGACCAGAGCTAGTATATGAATAATATTATTATTATAAGGTGGTGTGGAGCTGTCCCTCTTTGTGCTCCATCATTCACCTGCTGGAGGAGCTGTCACACAGAGAGAGAGAGAGAGAGAGAGAGAGAGAGAGAGAGAGAGAGAGAGAGAGCGAGAGCGAGATGGAGCAGCGCGCGGCAGACAGTAGGCAGGCTGCCGTCAGTGCTGTGGTCTGTGCGCGGTGTGTCTCTTGCTCTCTCTCTCTCTCTCTCTCTCTCTCCGCAGCGGCCATGCTGTCTGGCGCCTCGCTGTAGCGTCGTTACGTGAGTGTCCGGTCAGTCAGTCTGTCAGTCACGGAGGAACCGCGGTGGCGTGTCCTGCGTATTGTCTCCTCTCCTCGTATTGTCTCCTCTCCTCGTCCTCGTGCTGCAGCAGCAACACCCACCACACAACGGGAAGGAAGGACCGGCCGGCGCGTGACGCTATCGACGGGGATACCGCCGACCTACCCACCCGGCCCACGAGACACACACACACACACACACACACACACACACACACACACACACACACACACACACACACACACACACACACACACACACACACACACACACACACACACACACACACACACACACACACACACACACACACACACACACACACACACACACACCGGCGACAAATATCTTCCCGACCATAGCAACAAACACACCGCATTCATTATGGGTACGTGTCTCCCCCTCCTCTCTCTCCCCCTCTCTCTCCCCCCCTCTCTCTCTCTCTCTCTCTCTCTCTCTCTCTCTCTCTCTCTCTCTCTCTCTTCTCTGTGTGTCTCTCTCTCTGTCTTTCTTTCTGTCTCTCTCTCTTCAAATGACAGATGCAGACATAGGCTGTGTGTGTGTGTGGGGGGGTGCTGTTTGAAAGGCGCTGTCAGCAGATGGATGGGTGGAAGGAGGGATGAACTAAGGGATGGGTGGATGTATGGGTGAGTGGGTGGGTGGGGGGGGGTGTTGACTGTTGTAAATCATGTTTTACCTAGCGACAGACAGAGACAGTGGTTCATTATTTAACAGTAAATACAGACATCACTCATCTACAGTACATAATTAGGCTGCATCTATAATAGGCTAATCAGTTTTAGATCAAGTAGGCTAACAGAAAACAGAAACAGAAGAACATCTGATTTGAATAAACTGGTTGCAGTTGTGTGCCTGTGTATTGACCAAGGCAATTGATTGATTAATTTGCACTGGAAAACCAACCTTAACGTTATCAATACATAGTACATTACATTGCCAACCCTTTCAATGTTATAGGATACAAGCATCATTTGGTTTGTTACAGTCAGCTACAGGTATGTTATCATGAATGTGTCTTATATGTTAGGATGTATATAGAGGAAGGTGAATGGTAATTTATTGACAACTAAATGTTGCCCCCCCCCCCTCAGGACCAAAGGGACCTCCATTGTAAACGGAGAAGAAATAAAAGACAATTCAACCGACAAACCAACCATGCGGGTGGAGAGAGACACAGCAGCCATCATCAGTCCCACACGGCCGGCAAAGCAGGAGGAGAGATAGAAGGAA
>NW_028155853.1:0-10000 GCF_963454915.1 Gymnoscopelus microlampas | reverse complement strand
GTGTCCAATTAGTTCCATGTCTACATTCTCAGAGTTATAAACCCGTAAGGGGTTCATTTGATTCCTTGCTATCAAAAGCTAGGGGCCCCCTTGAACAACCTCAAGGACCCCTGGGGGTCCCCAGACCCCATATTGAGAACCAGTGACTTACATCATGTACTGTGTTCATGTTTGACAGCTCCAGTAAACCAAACACAGATAAAACATAATTTTATGATGAATTATTCAAATGACTGAAACATTCCCCTCCATTTGTGATCTGAATATTTCATGTTTTTGCCATTGGACCGGGCAGGGTGGTCATTAGGGGCCTCGGCCAATCGGAGGGCTCCGTTCATGATGATGCACGGTGGCAGACGGGCTGTCAGAGTGGTTTGTTCCACCAGTAAAACTAGTTCCATCTGTCACCTCCATGTCACCCCCATGTCACCTCTATGTCTGACTGCTGACATTATCAGGTCAAACATGCATAGTTAAACTCAAACACACACACACACACACACACATATACACACACATACACACGCGCAACACACATACACATACACACACACACACACACACACACGTATACACACACATAGATATGCACACACATGCACACACGGTCTTTTAAAGACACAAAAAGTCGTTATTGCCATTTGCATTTGCAGAGCGGAGAAGATGTCATCACTCATATTCAAATAAGCAACCAAAGTGTGTGTGAGTGTGTGTATGTGCACTCATGTGAAGTGTAGGCCCCATCTGTGACGACCCCCCCTCCCCCTTGTTGCTCCAGGACTCAGTCACATAGTGTTACCATCCAGAATTGGGGGTGTGGGGCTAATAAAGCCCCACACCCAATGCGATACATCGTATCGCATTGCCTTGTTCCTAAGGATGTCTGTGGAAAAATGGGCTGGTAAAATGAGATTCCACTGTGTACCAACAGTTTAAACTTTTTTGACAAGCTATTCAGAAATGAATACAGATGTTTCTGATCTGCTGCTGATCAGGAATGTGCTTCCGTGTTAAGTAGCTTTGTTCACCCAGCAGCCACAGCGTTGGATGGCACCGCTATGTGCCATGTCCCAGTAGTGGAGCGTGGAGGTACCTCTGTGGCCTACCAGCAGCGAGCACATTTTTATTTGTTAGTTTCCAACAATATATAGTATTGTGTGTTGAGTACTGACATTTAATAATTTTGTATTTGTAGTTGTATTTGTTGGTATGTTTTTATGTGGACCCCAGGAAGACTAGCTGGTTGCTATGGCACCAGCTAATGGGGATCCTTAATAAAATCAAATTAAATCAAACAGATGGCTAGCCTCTTGCAGAGCCACGCCTTACATTTTTAAAAGATTATTAAAACCAAAACTTTGATTATTCCATTAACCAAAAAAGTAACCAATAGAATAATGAAGAAGAAAATAATTGATAGTTTCAGCCTTACAATATAGTTGCAGACAACAATACTGATGCAACTCTGTCTTTATCTCTCTCCCTCTCTCTCTATGTCTCTCTCTATCTGTCCTTCTTCTCCTCTTCCTTCTCCTCCTGCAGGTGAGAGCTACGTGTGTGCGTCTAACGAGCCTTACCGCAAGGTGGACTACAACAGCACGACCGTGCCCAGCTGGAGGCCAGGGGTCACCGCTGGGATCAGCAGCACCTCCAGCACCGGGACCAGTACCGCCGCCACGGCTGGCGGCGCCAGCGCCACCCCCGCCGCAGCTCCCAGCGGCTCCGCGGGCTTCAGAGAGCGCAGCGAGGCCAGGGAGAGCAAGGACTTCATCAAACCCAAGCTGGTGACGGTGATCCGCAGCGGCGTGAAGCCTCGCAAAGCCGTCAGGATCCTCCTCAACAGGAAGACGGCCCACTCCTTCAACCAGGTCCTGGCTGACATCACACAGGCCATCAAGCTGGACAGCGGAGCCGTCCGTCGACTGTACACGCTGGACGGAAAACAGGTCTCACACCGGCTTATACACTAGTAGCTACTGTATACATAAAACATTATATAAAGGAAAACAGGTCTCAAACCGGCTTATACACTAGTAGCTACTGTATACATAAAACATTATATAAAGGAAAACAGGTCTCAAACCGGCTTATACACTAGTAGCTACTGTATACATAAAACATTATATAAAGGAAAACAGGTCTCACACCGGCTTATACACTAGTAGCTACTGTATACATAACACATTATATAAAGGAAAACAGGTCTCAAACCGGCTTATACACTAGCAGCTACTGTATACATAAACATCATTATATAAAGGAAAACAGGTCTCACACCGGCTTATACACTAGCAGCTACTGTATACATAAAACATTATATAAAGGAAAACAGGTCTCACACCAGCTCATACACTAGTAGCTATACATAAACATAATTATTTAGAGGTCCTCTGAGTGAAATTCTTTGGTTAAAAGAAATTAATAGAAAAATCTATATTCCTGCACGCTTTGCGTCGTTTTTATTTTATTTATGACATTTATTTTATTTTCATTTTTAAATGTGGTATGAAGTTCTTAAGAAAAAACATTTTAACGTTGTCTTTTTCCTGAACATTTTAGATGTATTTTTTAATTTACTCGCAACTCATAAAAATGGGTCCCGACCCACTGTTTGGGAAATACTGGAATAGATAACGCGGCATTCGTTGCTGCCCAAGGTCGGTTAGCAAGGACAACGAGGAATGCCAGATTGCCAGGTGGTAATCACATACCCATATCCTCATTTATCAGACATGAGATTTAACCTCTCTGACCTCGTCCAGGGCAAACACACGCTGGCTGTGTGATCAATATTCCAACTGAAAATATGGTGCTTATCGTTTAGTAACATGAAATGAAATCTAAACCTTTAAAACACACAGGAAGGTGTGTGTGTGTGTGTGTGTGTGTGTGTGTGTGTGTGTGTGTGTGTGTGTGTGTGTGTGTGTGTGTGTGTGTGTGTGTGTGTGTGTGTGTGTGTGTGTGTGTGTGTGTGTGTGTGTGTGTGTGTGTGTGTGCGCAAGCGTCCTCTCTCTGTCCTTTCAGTTTCTCACTTCAAGCAATGGGGCACCAGACAACCCCTCACACACACACACACACACACACACACACACACACACACACACACACACACACACACACACACACACACACACACACACACACACACACACACACACTCAGCACTCTGGTTTCCATAGCAACCACTCCGGTTAACCCACAATCCCTCCCCATTCCCAACCTCCTTCATCTCACACACATGTACACAACACGCACACACACACACACACACACACACACACACACACACACACACACACACACACACACACACACACACACACACACACACACACACACACACACACACACACACACACACACAAACGCACGCACGCGCACACACACACACACACACACACACACACACACACACACACACACACACACACACACACACACACACACACACACACACACACACACACACACACACACACACACATGCTGTGCAGTTCCGGAGGCGTTGAGACATTGAGAAATGAGTGAATAGAGGGGAATGGAGAGATTACAGGAAGAGAGGAGAGGAGAGGATGGTAAAAGAGAGGAGCAGAGGAGATGAGACCGGAGTGGAGGGTAAAATGGAGGAGGATAAAAGAGGGGAGAGAAGAAGTGAGGAGGAGAAGGGGAAGTGTAGGTCATTGGTATGCTGCAGTGGTCCTCCTGCAGAGAGGAGAAAGTGAAACATTGAAATAAATAATGCTCATTACTGAACAGGAGAGGAGAGAGGAGGTACTGGAGGAGACGGTATAGGAGGTAGAGAGACATACTGACTCAGTTTAGAGTAGAAACAGCTGATTGTTCTCTCTATGTTTTGTCTGTCTGTCTGTCTGTCTGTCTGTCTGTCTGTCTGTCTGTCTGTCTGTCTGTCTGTGAATCTGTTTTGATTCATGTGACCCCATTCCATTTCTGTCACTCCCTTCCTGTCTGATTTAAAATGATTTGACAAACAGAGTGAGAGAGAGAGAGAGAGTCAGAGACAGAGAGTAAAGGAGAGGAGGTAGAGAGACAGATACACTGACAGAGAGAGAGGGAGAGAGCGAGATCCATGGAGAGGGGGATTGAGAGAGATCTGTGTTAGGTCATTGGGTTGTCTGCATAGCGCTACACATGCGTGGACACACACACACGCACGCACGCACGCACACACGTACCCATTCACTCACAGTAAGGCTTAAGACCACACACCGTACAAGTGTCTTTTGTGTTTGTGAAGCATTATTGTGTGTGTGTGTGTGTGTGTGTGTGTGTGTGTGTGTGTGTGTGTGTGTGTGTGTGTGTGTGTGTGTGTGTGTGTGTGTGTGTGTGTGTGTGTGTGTGTGTGTGAGTGTGTGTGTGTTTTCATGGTTCTGTTGGTTCGATACAGAGGCATTTGAATGCAGCAAAAAGTAGAAATGACAGAGAAATGTATAAAAACTAGTAACATCATAAACACATCCGATCTTTAGTTTCATGATGTTTTGTCATTTCTTTGAACAATAATAGAGCTATTACCTGACCCATGTTCTGGGGTTTCTTCTTAGCAGCATAATAAAAAAAAACTACAAAGGTCTTTTGTATTAGTTATAAACAAATACAAACGAAATAAACAATTCTGTATGGGCTTGTGATGGAATAGAGTAAAGGGGCTTATTTACATTAATCATGTGTGTAAAACCTGCATCTGGCCTTACAGAATAGTGTGTCAAATCTGGGGCAGTAACCACTGCTGTGGTGATTTATTTTGCCCTTCTTTAGATCAGGTGTGAAAAGCTGCTGCTGCGGGTTAGCTTGTAGGCTGTGTTGTGTGTGTGTGTGTGTGTGTGTGTGTGTGTGTGTGTGTGTGTGTGTGTGTGTGTGTGTGTGTGTGTGTGTGTGTGTGTGTGTGTGTGTGTGTGTGTGTGTGTGTTGTGTGTTTGTGTGTGTGTTGCACACTGATGTAACACACTGTTGTGTAATAGGGTGGAAACCTTGTATGTCCAAAACCGTTCCTTTTTTTATTATTGTTTTAAAAACACTCAAAAATTGTGAAAATAGCTGATCTACAAGCTCACAACGCGTCGAGTGTGACTCTCTTGTCTGATGAAGTAGGGCATTCATTTACTGGGGGAAAAAACATATGAAATATGGAGAAAGAGGTTTCTGCCCGACAGCAACGAGATGCAACATACGAGTGACATTTCATCCACCAACATCCTCCTCATAATTCACAGGGAAAGGCAGATCTAGTGTTCTTCTGTTTCTGCTCTCAGCCTTAGGCAACGACAATTATTACATAATCGCCTAATCGCAATTATTTGAGATAAAAGCAATTACTTATTGCATAATCGTCATAATCATCTCCATGTTGAAAAAATTGCATATATTTTCAAACATTTTCATAAATAGTGGAAATAGCAGATCTACAAGCTCAAGATGTGACAAGCTTTTAGCTTGTAGATCCGCTATATCCACTATTAATGTTTTTTTGAAAGTATAAAGTTATTAAACACGTACGTTGTTTGTCATATCTGCCCTGTGTAACTTTAGTTTACGAAGCCTAAAAGCCAAACGGAAAGGTGTTGTTTTTTATTCATAATGTTCACATGTTCACACGACAGAAACACATCTAAATTGTTAATCGCAATGATTTGAGCGACAATTAATCGTCAAGTAAAATGCCATAATGGCGACATCCAGCTCAGCCAGCTCAGCTCAGCTCAGAGTGTCTCTCTGGAGTAATGTGTGTTTTTCCATGGGCAGGCAGCACTAGTCTGTTGGTGTTGTTTGGGCTGCATTGTTGAGCACAGTGCCACTGAGTGGCTCTCTTTCAATGGGTCTGGTTGAGTGCAGAGAAGTTGATCAAACAAAAAGAGAGCGAGAGAGAGAGAGAGAGTATCGTACAGTGTTGGCAGAGCGTACCGAACCGAAAGCATCATACCAAACGGTTCAATATGAATAAGTGTATTGTTACACCCTTATTCGTGTGTGTGTGTGTGTGTGTGTGTGTGTGTGTGTGTGTGTGTGTGTGTGTGTGTGTGTGTGTGTGTGTGTGTGTGTGTGTGTGTGTGTGTGTGTGTGTGTGTGTGTGTGTGTGTGTGTCTGTGTGTGTGTCTGTGTGTGTGTCTGTGTGTGTGTGTGTGTGTGTGTGTGTGTAGATACTGTCTGACATCAACGTTCTATGCTACAGACTCTCCTCTCTCCTCTCTGTCTCTCTCTATTTCTTTTAATCCCTCTTTTTACACCCTACCTCATCCCTCTTTTCTTTTTTTTCAAAGATGTATTTTTATGCCTTTATTATTGATAGGACGGTAGTCTGACAGGAAATGGGGAGAGAGAGATGGGGAGTGACACGCAGCAAAGGCCGTCGGGATCGGGACTTGAACCTAGGCTACACACTGTGTAGCCTAGGTTCAAGTCCCTGAGGCCCGGACCGCTGGCGTAGCGGTCCGGGCCTCATCCCTCTTTTCTTCTCCTCCATTTCTTTCATTCATGTATCATTCTTCTGTTCTCCCATCCTTCTCCCATCCTTCTCTTTCTCTCTGTCATTTTTCTCTCTCTCTCTCTCTCTCTCTCTCTCTCTCTCTCTCTCTCTCTCTCTCTCTCTCTCTCTGTCATTATTTCTCTCTCAGTAAATCTGGGCCAGTTTGATGAATGACTTGCATTTTATCCTCAAGACATTAATTTCAGTGTGATGTGTGCGTCTGGCTGCGGCGTTATCAGAGCAAACTGGACCACAATATTCTGATATTGTAACACAGTGTAACACACGCTGTAATGCAAAACAACACATGTATGTTATTCTCTCCGCCAGGAGAGTTTGTTTTCACTTTCTGAAACTGGGACTAACATTGGTCAAGCCTCACGTGACACGTGACAATACGGTGAAATAGTGTGATCCGATTGGCTAGTGACGTATAGCGGCCTATAAAATACATTTGTCACTTTGAAAGTGTCTGTGCCACTTTCAAAGTGAGGTAAGACAGTTCCAACAATCCTGCATGCAAAGCAGATACTAAGCTAAAGCCTCTCTAGATGGGAAGGCCTCGATCCTACAAATGCTTACAGTGATGTTGCTAGGTTTTCAATGTAATGGGTCCTGGGATGCAAGGGTGGTCTTTTAGATGGGTCCCAGGGACATTTTATGGGTCCCCAATTACACGTCCCCCCCCCTATCGTTTTCTTTGATCTCCAATCTCCATATCTTCTATGCGTGTGTGACTGTGTACATTATATCCTGATGCAGTGGATCTCAACCTTTTCAGGCAGCGACCCCCCAAAATAATCATATTTTAACTGGGTACCCCCCACCCTGAGGAATTAGGAGTTGAGGCACTTAATTTAGTTTGATTCAGTTCCACAGATACATATTGTGAAAATAGCAGATCTAGATCAGTGCGACCCGTTCCTGCTTTTCAAGACCGATACCGATATATATACATATATTAAAAAATCATAAATATATTTTTTCAAATGTATATGATTCTGTAGTATTAGCACACCTTATGGTAAGAAATACTAGTAGTGGGCAACAGGTGGATTTAACATACCTTTGACCAATAGAATACATTTAATCATAGAACCTTTTAATCATTATTATTATTTTATTTTGTATTATTTATGAATGTAGAATGTATTTTTACTATTTATTGTGTAGACTGAAAACACTGGCTTACAGTGGAAGTATTGGCAAATAAAGAAATAGGAATTCAAGAAATAATGAAGACAAATACTGACAATGCCTATGAACATTGGCTTGCAGTTATTGCACATAGTCAACATGCAATAATACTATTAGGCTTGTCATTGAGAAAGGAAAATAAAGTTGTCTTTTTGAGGAGAAGTGGAACCTTATAAGTCACTTTAAGTTTAGCATGAGGGAGAGGGTCTACCCTCTTCAGGGAATTAATTGTTATGATATCTCTAAGCTACAGAAAACATCCAGTTGCCTATTAAACATACACAAGACACAGACGATAGACAACCGGTTACTTACAGCTGCCATTAATTAGTGCTTTTGTTTGCCTTTGTGGTCAAATCAGGGTCAAATGCATAGGATCAACGAGCCATCGTTAACCTGCTAATGTTACACAGCTGATTGGCAACATGCGTTAATCCACCACTCACTCTGATCTCCAAGCAAGTGGGAGAACACTCTAAAATCGGGGATTTTACTTTGGCTGGTCAATTTAAGATGACAACAGCAACAAAGATTAGTAGTAGACCTGTATGTATGATGATCAGTTATTATTCCAGACAGTGGTCTATCCAAGACGTTTTAACACGTTTAAGAGCAGGTCCTCATGCCGTCTCTCTCTCTCTCTCTCTCTCTGTGTGTAGCGTAGACTAACAGCGAGGGGCTGTGCTGCTGCTTCTGCCACACAACGCCGTTTAACCGAGTTATACTTCTCCAGTACAACGGTGTCTAACCGGAGAGTTATACTTCTCCACCAACGGTGCCTAACCGAGAGAGTCCATGTAGATCACAGCTGACAAATATTATATATTATCGGAGCTAATCGGAGCTGCGTCCCATGGACGCACTAGAGTTGTCATGAATGCGTCCTTTCGCAATATGGTGCGTCAGCGACGCAGGACGCAGGCCTACGAGCATCTCTGTGCTTAGTTAACAGCTAAGCGCCCAAGCCAGCGAGCATGATTTCGAGTTGACATGGCTGAGAAATGGACAGATAGGACACTTACACAGACAGGACGGATAGGACACTTATACAGACAAGATGGATAGGACACTTATACAGACAGGACGGATAGGACACTTACAGACAGGACATGAGTGTCCTATCAGACTTAGAACACATTCTAAGTCTGTGCCTCTTTCAAAGTGAGGTAAGACAGGAACAATCACGAAATGGTTGAGAAATGGCGGATACTGTAACAATTGGATAGGACACTTACACAGACAGGACAGATAGGACACTTACACAGACAGGACGGATAGGACACTTACATAGACAGGACGGATAGGACACTTATACAGACAGGAGGGATAGGACACTTATACAGACAGGACGGATAGGACACTTATACAGATAGAACATTCCCAACATTCCCAACACAAGTCTTCTGGCGGAGAGTTGTGCTCCGAGGAGCACTTTTTCTAGTTATGATTTTATAATCAATGATTAAACCTCCTCAGGTTACAGTGGTTCTTTACAGTGTGTTAACATGTGTGTATGTGTGGTCATCTCCTAGGTAACCTGTCTGCAGGATTTCTTCGGTGATGATGACGTGTTCATGGCGTGTGGACCCGAGAAGTTCCGTTATGCTCAGGATGACTTCAATCTCACACACAGCAGCAAGACACCCGCCTTCGTTAACGGTATGTCACACCTGTGATTGGTGACTGAATGTAATGGCACTTCTAAGCACTGTGGGCTTTAAAGACGCACTGAAGTGACATTTTCGGTCATTTTATTTTGAAGGTTCAGCCCGAAACGTCGGCTCAACGACTCTAAACCAATCAGAAGGTCCCATCCCTTCAGGCTATGGGACGTTGGATCTCAATCACTTCAGCCGTGCTGGCACACGGCTAGTGTTTGTTTACAAGTGAGAGAGAGACGGCCAGTGAAGCACGTTTGCTACTACCTGGCTTATTTCTAACCTATAATGTTTTCAGATACATATTTTAGTGTGCAGATGAAGTTTAAAATGAGTAATACACTCATCTTCAATGAGATTCAAAACGGAGTATCTCTGTAATTAAAATCAGCTGTGTTTGAAGAACGTGCAGCTATGGGAATCAAACAGGTGCATGTAATCAAGATTCATTTATATTCATGAAGGCTGTATTATGTCATCACGCAGCACGTTTTCGTTTACAGGAAGTAATTAAGATTGGCTTTTTAGGGACTTTAGATGTAAAAATACACAAAAATGTTTTTTTTCCATTTTTTTTGGCATCTATTGTTAGGTATGCCCATATGATGACCACGGATATGCTCTAAAAGTGTGAAAAACATATTTTTCATTTCACTACACCTTT
>NW_028155854.1:214691-227191 GCF_963454915.1 Gymnoscopelus microlampas | reverse complement strand
TGTACCATTATTATTTATTATTCCTTCATACACTATAGGATGAATTAGCTTTGGTTGAGCTGCAAATTCAAGCGCATTTGGTACGCACTTGTTTCACTCTGCACACATCGATTTGCCTAAAATAGCTGATCTACATCTGTCTTAAATTACATTTTAACCTTTGCATAAGCCTGTCAGTCAGTCAGTCAGTCAGTCAGTCAGTCAGTCAGTCCCACATGGTGTAGGTACCTCAACAAGCTGTGAACATCAGAGACAAAACACTGGTCTATAGTATCTACTCTTTCGGAAATAAATGAAGATTCTGCATTGCATCCTGACCATGTTCATTGTGAGTGGCAGACAGACAGACAGACAGACAGACAGACAGACAGACAGACAGACAGACAGGCAGGCAGGCAGGCAGGCAGGCAGGCAGACAGACAGGCAGGCAGGCAGGCAGGCAGGCAGACAGACAGACAGACAGACAGACAGACAGACAGACAGACAGACAGACAGACAGACAGACAGACAGACAGACAGACAGATAAGGTTTCTGCCCCATAGCTACCGCTGCACATGTTGTCAATGGAGTGATATGATACGTCTTGAGTGGTGGAGAATGAAAGAGACCAGGGGATTAAGAGGGGGGAGAGGGGGGGAGGGGGGACATATAGAGAGACACAGACACAAATCACTACGTCTAAAGAGATTTCAAGCGCCCCCGGTGGTCAGTGGTGGAATTGTTTTTGATTGATCGATTGATTGATTGATTGATTGATTGATTGATTGATTGATTGATTGATTGATTGATTGATTGATTGATTGAACACTTTATTAGTCAGAAATGTAAACAGCACATGGTACAGTAGGACATTAAAGCAGGGGTCTTCAACCTTTTCAGGCCAAGGACCCCCTAACTGAGAGAGAGATGAAGCAGGGACCCCCACTATATATTACATAAAATTGTGTTGCAGATTAAAGCTTTTCATAGATGTTGGATTCATGTTAATGTGTATTTTCAGACATTTAACCACTTAAACCGTCAATACTTAGTAAACTTTCACTTTGTACTTGGTCTGCTCTTTTTTCCCCTCTTTGCCGAAAATAGGCGATCTATAAGCTCACAACGCCTCGCCCTGCGAGGTGTTGTGAGCTTGTACATCGGCTATTTTCGGCTAAAGTTGTCGTTAGTATAGGGATGCTAGGGTTCAAGTGGTTAATGTAAGAAACAATGATCCTATCACACAGAGATTTGGCAGACCCCCTGTAGCAACTCTGAGGACCCCCTAGGGGTCCCGGACCCCCTGTTGAAGAAGTTAACAGCATTAAAGTTAACAATATATATATATATATATATATATATATATATATACTGTCCACCACTGCCTGTGGTATAGAATAGATTAAAGACTCAAAGTGGGGTCCGGGGACCCTCAGGGGTCCTTGAGGGAGTTCCAGGGGGTCCCGAGCTAAATGATGGATAGTTAGGAACCAAATGGACCCTTATGGGTCTGTAACTCTGAGAGTGTACATTCTCAGAGTTAAATTAACATTGATTTTACAATATATATTGGGGTCCCAGAGATAGAAATTCCATTAAATGAGGGTCCGTAGCCTCTAATGCATGTCAACAAAGGTCCTTGAAATTAAAATGGTTGCGAATCATCTTATGGGGGTCCCTGGCATGTCTTTTCAAATGGGGGTCCGTGGGCTAATAAGTGTCAAGTTGGGGGTCCTTGACATGAAAAGGTTTGAGAAGCACTGGAATAGATCTTACAACATTCCAAATTCGACATCACAGAATGCATGATGTCTGATGACACGCACGCACGCACGCACGCACGCACGCACGCACGCACGCACGCACGCACGCACGCACGTGTGACGGTGGCCAGGTTGTCACATGTAACTTGCCACTTCTTTTTAGAATGCTGACACTCTTTACTTTGTCTCAATAATAAATAAATAACAATACACATTAAACTCACAACAATAAAATATCAGTTGCACGGTAAAGTGCGGGGTGCGTAATTACTGTGAGAATAATACTGTTTGTTAGGTACTGCAAGACTACGCCACCTTTTTATTTAAGAGGTAGGGTCCTCTGTAACACTCTTTCTTAGGCTATTCACAGGTTCGAGTTTACCCAGGTAAGTACAATACTTTTAAATGAGAACAACACTTCAACACATATCCCTTGGAGAAAGCTGGACGGAAACAGGTTTGTATAAAAAGGTAATCTATTTTATTAAGCTAATACAGTGGCGTCTATAAGCCATAAAATATTGAAAAGCATAAACAAAATATAACACTAATTCTAAAACCTCAACCTCCTAATGCGCCCACTAACTAACTAAAATACAGGAATACAGACAATCACCAAACACTAAAAACAGACAGGGCTTGTGCAAACTATAGCAAATAAATAATGAATTTAGCGTTAAAGTGCCAACTATTACTGAAGCAGTAAAGTGCCAAGTGCCAATTCAATTGCTATATGTCATATACTCATCACGGTTCAATGCAAAAGGTGGGAATGTCCTTATATGGGGTTTAACTGGAGCGGGGGTTTAGGCCAGGAATCACTGTCTCTTCTTGTCTTCGTGCGTATTGCCTGCAATCATAGAAACTAGAACCAGTTCATCTGTTCAGGTATATTTCACACTAGAGTTTCGGGGGGCTACGCCCCCCTCAACCCCAGCCGCGCACGGGGCTTTGCTTTGTTGGTCCCTCCGTGTCCCTGTGTCTGTATCCGTGTAGCTGCAGCACAGAGTGGGCAGTATAGATGGGGATTATGGCTGTTAGAGGCATGTACGCGCACGGGGCCCGCGTGGGCGTGTGTATATGGGGGTAGACAAATTGTCTAAGTAACATTTGCAAAAAGGGGAAAAAAAAAATTGTAAGAAAGTGTAATGTAAAAGTTACAAAATGATGAAAAATAAGTAGAAGAAATTATATTTTGTATGTTTCGCGGACCACCAGGGGGTCCGCGGACCCCCTGGTGGTCCGCGCGGAAATCGTGGGATGAAAATTTCCAAAAGGAAAAAAAAAAAAAAAAAAAAAAAATATGAAGGTGGTTGCTTGTTTTTCTGAAAGCTGGCGAATGGCAGCCCTTTCTGCAAGATGGCGGCCGCCTGGTGTTGTTGTGAGTACGTGTATTTGGGGGGGGGGGGGGCTACATAGTTCTCCAGAAGACACACACAAACATACACCATCTACAATGGACGAACTGAGCAGCAATATAGACATTCACCACACGAACGTGCATTGTTGACAAAGTGATTGCACAGCCGCTGCAGGCATGACAACCAGGTTAGCGTTAGCGACATGGCAGCTATCACAGCGCCCTGTCCGTCGTGCTGCAACTGCCTGTGATGGCTACAGCAGTAACAGCAAGCTGTCTGCGATGCCATTGTCTGGAGACTGCTCTTAGCGTGACACGACCAATGAGAGTGAGCGCTGTAGTTGTTGCTAAGATACGGTGGCGTCTCTGCCCCATAGCTTGTAGATCTCTCACACATGATTGGCGTAGGCTGCGTTGCCAGGTCTGACTTTGTGTGTAAGCAATGGTCGGCTTATTTTTGCGCGCCTTTGGGCTCGTTTGCATTGTGCGCACGGCAGCGCTTGTTTAGCGTACGTCAGCGCGACGTGGCAACGGACGTGGCAACGTGAAAGGTGATTGGCTGGTGAAAAGAAACACCCGACGTGACACCAGAAATGGTGCCTGGAGAAAATGGTGACCAAAAAAAAAGTTTGGAAAAAAAGGAAAAAACCCCCGCAGCGGCTGCCTGGTGTTGTGGTGATGAGGTCGTGCGCACGGTAAACGGTACGAAGCTGGCTCCCCTTCCGTTTTGTCCGACATTTGGTGAGTAGAATTAATTATGTTGCGCGGTGGAAAAGGTGTAGTGAACAGTGAGATGTCCCCTACGCGAGGCGTAAATTCAGTGCGGCCGCCGTGGCGAGTCAGTAGGCGACATGTGGTCTGGCGGTGCGTTGTTTATCCGATAACAGAGCTGTGGGGTGTCACCACCGAGGGTGCGGAAGTTGCTCGCCATTTATATAGTTAGATATGAGGTTTAGGACCGTGGGTTTATAAAGGTAACGTTGCATAGAAGGACACTTACTCGCCCGCCAGACTGTACGTCTGGCTTTGAGGGTGTGAAGCGCGCAACGTTATCGCCACTGGACCTCTCCTCCGTTCCTTGGTTCGTCTGTCTGTCCTCCCCGTCTCTGCTGCTACTGCGCCGTCTGCTCACCGTCCGCTGCTGGTGGCTTGGTACGTGCCGCGATCACTGTATTCCCCACCTCTGCTCCGTGGTATGTCTGCTCCTCCTGTGCACAACCGTCCCTTCTGGCTGTCACTTCCACACTGCCCTGTATGCCTGTCTCTCTGCTGTCCAAGTGGCTCGCGCTCACTTTTGAATAAGGTGGGCCACACCCTACTCCGCCCTCATTCGCTCTGCCACCAGCGTGACCTGGGGACATTGGCCGTCCGCTGTCACAAGGCCAATGTCACACAGCCTATAGGGGAGTCCAATGTCAAGTGGCTCGGGGACCGGGGGGAAATACATTGTCAACCATAAAACATGCAGTGCAGAAATATAGTTAAGAGAATGATGTTTTTAAGTGCGTAATACAGGTTTTTCATCATCAATAAAAAATGTTACAATTTGGTTTCACCCCCCTGCTTTGACCCTGTCACATCCCCCCCCACTTTTCCGTTGCCAGTCCCTGCAACTGTCCCTAATCATGTCCATACCTCTGGGGTGGCTGGCCTATATTTGCTCTTCCCGAGCGCCGTGGCTCATCTGGTGCTCTCGGGACGGAGAGAAACCCATAATACTGCGGCGTTGTTGCTTCTACCTGCTCGGGCTGCACTACAGCTGGGGGGTCCTCGTGGGGCGACCTGGGGGCTACACACACTTTCAACGCATTTCTATGTATGGTCTTTTCTCGCCCCCCCTTCTCGGGTCTGACTCGGTACACCAACCCCGTAGCTCCCACCTGTTCCATCACTGCGTAAGGCTCGGGGTCCCACCACGTACTCAATTTCCCCTGGCCATCTCTCTTCCTATTTCGAATCCACACTCTCTCTCCTGGTAATAGGGGTGTAATACCGGCCCTACGGTCATAAACCTGCTTTCTCCTCTTGGCCGTTTCTCCCATCCTCTCCCCTGCGGTCCTATAAGCTGTCGCCATTCTCTGTTGGTGGTCCTGTACCCAGCCACCCACTCCCATGCGCTCTTGCGCTGACTGCACTCCTAACTGGACATCTATAGGGCGCCTCAAATGTCGGCCAAACATTAAGTAGGCGGGGGCATAACCCGTAGCACTATGGATCGTGTTGTTATAAGCATGAACTAACTCGGGTAAGTGCTCATTCCATCTTCCTTGTTTATCAGTGTCTAGTGATCGCAACATGTTCAGTAATGTCTGATTAAATCGTTCCACTCCACCGTTCCCAGCCGGGTGGTACGGAGTGGTGCGACTTTTTGCAATACCATAAGTCTGACATAAATGGTGCATTAACTCGGACTCGAAGTTGGGGCCTCGATCTGAGTGGAACCGGGCCGGACAGCCGAACGGCTGGATAATATGCGTCCATAACGCACGGACAGTGGTGTGCGCAGTCTGGTCTCGGGTGGCAATAGCCCAACTATAACGGGTGAATAAGTCAGTAGCTACCAGAATGTTTTGCCACGCATCAGCAGGCCTACCTAATGTGAGGAAATCAATGGCTATTACTTCTAGTGGATATGAGACTTCAAAGGGTTGTAAGGGGGCCCGAGGCTCTGACCTGTTCCTCTGCAGGCTGCAGGCGACACAACCCTGTTGTAACTGACGCACCGCTCCCTCCATGCCTGGCCAATAGAACCGACGTCGCAGCTGGGCCAAGGTCCTCTCCAACCCAGCATGCGCCGCGGCCGTGTGGATTCCTCTCCATACCTCCTCTCTGCGTGAACCTGGACAAATGATCTGTGAGTATTGTTCTTTGGTATAAGGATCGGTCACCTTCCTATATAACACATGATTTCGTATAATCAGTTTGTTCCACTGGCGTAACAGTTGCCGCGCTCCCCGAGTCCAATTCTTCCTCTCCACCATATTAGGGGCTCTCCCCCGTTCCACGCACCTCTTCACCACCTGCACATCTGGATCCCGATCCTGCGTCTCTCTCCACTCATCCTCCCGGGCTGCTGGCGTCGATTGTACAGCCGCCACATCTACAGGCTGCACTGGGAACCGCGATAGGGCATCAGCGTTGGCGTTGTTTTTGCCCGGTCGATACTTGATGTCGAAAGTAAACGACGCAAGTTGAGCAGCCCACCGTTGTTCCACAGCTCCCAATCTAGCCGTTTGGAGATGCGCAACAGGGTTATTGTCCGTGAATATTGTGAATCGAGCGCCAGTGAGATAATCTTTAAACTTCTCGGTCACGGCCCATTTAAGGGCCAAAAGCTCCAATTTGAACGAGCTATAATTTGCGTCATTCTGCTCGGTCGGGTGGAGACTGCGGCTTGCATAAGCTATTACACGTTCGTGACCGTCTTGGACCTGGGCTAGAACCGCTCCCAACCCACGGCCACTCGCATCAGTGTAAACCACAAAAGGCTGTGTATAATCCGCATACGCTAACACCGGGGCTTGTGTGAGGGCACTCTTTAACGCATCAAACGCCCGCTGGCACTCCGAAGTCCACTCGACTTTACACTGGTGGGATTTTACGTCATTTGGGATTCCTATCAATAAGTTGTTTAAGGGTCGTGCTATAGCAGCAAAAGAGGACACGAAACGCCTATAGTAACCCGCTAGACCTAGAAACGCGCGGACCTCGCGGACCGTTGAGGGTGGTGTCCAGTCCCGCACTGCCACCACTTTCTCCGGATCGGGCCGCACTCCCTCTTTGTCCACGACATGGCCCAGAAATTGCACTTCCCTCCGCAGAAGTTTGCATTTGTCTAACCGCAGCTTCAGTCCATGTCTCCACAGGCGTTGGAAGACGAGCTCGAGGTGCTGTAGATGAGAGGAGAAGTCAGGTGAATATACTATAATGTCATCAAGATATACCAGCAAGGATTCTGTCACCTGACCACTCAGACACTGCTGCATCAGCCTCTGGAACGTCGCGGGCGCATTACAAAGCCCGAACGGCATGCGTTGAAACTCGAACAGGCCCAGCGGGGTCGTAAAGGCGGTCTTCTCCCGGTCCCGGGGATCCATTCCTACTTGCCAATACCCGCTGGCCAGGTCTAACGTGGAGAACCATTGCGCCTTCGTCAGGCTGGTGAGCGTCTCTTCTATCCTGGGTAGGGGGAAGGCGTCCTTGTGCGTCACGGCGTTAAGTTTCCTGTAGTCGACGCAGAACCTCCAGCTGCCATCTTTCTTCTTGACCAGTACGATAGGTGCCGCCCACGGACTGCAACTCTCCTTGATGACTCCCTTCTCCAGCATCTCATTCAGGAGGGTCTTCATCTCCCGGTACATGGAGGGCGGCAACGGCCGGTGTCGCTCTCGTATGGGTGCCGCGTCTCCGGTCGGTATCTGGTGTTGCACGACGTCCGTCCGTCCGAAATCCTCGTCATGGATGGCGAACACCTTCTTCCACCGACACAACATCTCGTGTAACTCTCTCTTCTGCGCCTCCGGCAGGTCATCACGCTCCGTCAACACTTCCATCTCTTCGGGCAGGGTCTTCAGTGGTCCATCATCTTCCACACTGATTACGGCCACTTCCACCTCTCCGTCGGTCCCCAGGGACAGGCTCAGGTCCCTGCCGCCTCGGACATCCGCTTCTTCCACCGGGTACAGCCTCCCCAGCTTCTGGTGGCGGTCCAGGACCAGACTATATGCGTGTGGGTTGCACACTCGTATGGGAACACGTCCGTGGCGCACCGTGACGAGGGCACGGGCCACTCCCAAATCTTTTCCATCCGGCAAGGCTTCCATCAAGGCCTCGTAGTCCGCTCCATTTGGTCCTCTCCAAGCGCGGCCCCAGATCATCACTTCACTCTGCGCGGGGATTCGAATCTTCCGCCGGCCGACCGGCCACACATAACCGATGGACCCATCTTCGTTCGTCACTGCCTCCACCCTCCTACAGGTGGCGAATGCGTCCTTCCACAGCGTCCTTCCCTGCTGACATGGAAACACAGGCCTCCCAGGCCATTTAAAGAGGGCATGCCATACAGCGTTCACGACATTCATCCCAATAATCAGCGGTTGAGTACAATGTTCATCTTTCACGATTACAACTCCTCTCCCTGGGATCTTCATTCCCTCCAGCTCTAGGTCCAATATGGCATAGCCAGTGTACGGTAAGTCAAGACCATTAGCGGCGCGTAATTTAAAAACAAGGGGCCCATTTCCCAACGTTAGGTGTGAGAATTTTTCCTCAAATAAGCTTTGCTGCATTAATGTGACTTGTGACCCAGTATCCAGTAACCCCCTTAAGTGGACTCCTCCCATAGTGATCCCAATAGTCGGACAGTCCCCAATAAACACTTCATTAGCCCTTGATCTGGCGAGTGCGCGCTGCACCCCTGTCTCCCGGACCTCGGCGACAGGGCGTACTAGTTTAAATGATTGGGGTCAGATTTACAAAAGCGAGCAATGTGCCCAGACTGCCTACAGCTCCTACAGATCGGCCTACCTCCCTCATCCCACTCGTTGCGTTGGTACGGCTCCCGGCGTCGTTCAGATGGAGGCGAACCGCGAGGTCGTGTATCGGTGGTGTTGGGTCGAAGGAGCGGTCTGATCTCTTTCATGAGCTCCTGCGTAAACCCCTGCATTTGCGATTTGACGTCTTCCATAATCTCCTGTTTCAGTTTCTCTCTCCATTCAGATTCCTGTGAGGGTGTTGGGATAGAGACAGGTTTAACAGCATGGCACAAGATTTCAGCAGTCCCTTCTCTTCTATGTTCAGTGTCTAGTAGGAAGGCCTCATTTTTTAGGGCGGCGAAGTCTTCTGTGGGGTTTCGACGGGCATATATTCTTAAGGCTTGACCCAGAGGGCCTTCAGACAGTCCTACAAGTAACTGCTCTCGCAGAATGGCATCGGAGGGAGCGGTGTCTGGGTCGAGCCGCCGCAGCCCGCAGAACAACTCTCTAAGCCTCAAAATATAAGCCTGCACACTTTCGCCTGCGCGTTGCGCACAGCCATAGAACAAGGCACGAGCTTGGGAAGCAGAAACAGATGTTTTATACAACGTGTCTAAACATTTAAAGACTTTGGCCACTGTATTGCGATCTTCCTTGTCAATTACACTAATTTGTCGCTTAGCTTCCTCAGTAAGGGTCTGTACTACAAAAGCAACTTTTTTCTCCTCTGTTAAATCCTGAGTGCCCAATAATCCTTTAATCTGTTCTCTCCATTCCCTGTATTTCTCCTCACCTTCTATGCCCGAAAACTTAGGTAGCCACGGTGCCCCTGGATACACTGGCATCATCATCATTACTTTCTTGATTCAACCAAACAAAACAAAACAAAAAGCAGCAAAACAGCAAAATTTCAATACAGTTTCTCTTAGGGATTTTGTGTTGTTCTCTACCCAGTCCTGCCGCGCTACGCCAAATATGTGACGGTGGCCAGGTTGTCACATGTAACTTGCCACTTCTTTTTAGAATGCTGACACTCTTTACTTTGTCTCAATAATAAATAAATAACAATACACATTAAACTCACAACAATAAAATATCAGTTGCACGGTAAAGTGCGGGGTGCGTAATTACTGTGAGAATAATACTGTTTGTTAGGTACTGCAAGACTACGCCACCTTTTTATTTAAGAGGTAGGGTCCTCTGTAACACTCTTTCTTAGGCTATTCACAGGTTCGAGTTTACCCAGGTAAGTACAATACTTTTAAATGAGAACAACACTTCAACACATATCCCTTGGAGAAAGCTGGACGGAAACAGGTTTGTATAAAAAGGTAATCTATTTTATTAAGCTAATACAGTGGCGTCTATAAGCCATAAAATATTGAAAAGCATAAACAAAATATAACACTAATTCTAAAACCTCAACCTCCTAATGCGCCCACTAACTAACTAAAATACAGGAATACAGACAATCACCAAACACTAAAAACAGACAGGGCTTGTGCAAACTATAGCAAATAAATAATGAATTTAGCGTTAAAGTGCCAACTATTACTGAAGCAGTAAAGTGCCAAGTGCCAATTCAATTGCTATATGTCATATACTCATCACGGTTCAATGCAAAAGGTGGGAATGTCCTTATATGGGGTTTAACTGGAGCGGGGGTTTAGGCCAGGAATCACTGTCTCTTCTTGTCTTCGTGCGTATTGCCTGCAATCATAGAAACTAGAACCAGTTCATCTGTTCAGGTATATTTCACATATGAGGTTTAGGACCGTGGGTTTATAAAGGTAACGTTGCATAGAAGGACACTTACTCGCCCGCCAGACTGTACGTCTGGCTTTGAGGGTGTGAAGCGCGCAACGTTATCGCCACTGGACCTCTCCTCCGTTCCTTGGTTCGTCTGTCTGTCCTCCCCGTCTCTGCTGCTACTGCGCCGTCTGCTCACCGTCCGCTGCTGGTGGCTTGGTACGTGCCGCGATCACTGTATTCCCCACCTCTGCTCCGTGGTATGTCTGCTCCTCCTGTGCACAACCGTCCCTTCTGGCTGTCACTTCCACACTGCCCTGTATGCCTGTCTCTCTGCTGTCCAAGTGGCTCGCGCTCACTTTTGAATAAGGTGGGCCACACCCTACTCCGCCCTCATTCGCTCTGCCACCAGCGTGACCTGGGGACATTGGCCGTCCGCTGTCACAAGGCCAATGTCACACAGCCTATAGGGGAGTCCAATGTCAAGTGGCTCGGGGACCGGGGGGAAATACATTGTCAACCATAAAACATGCAGTGCAGAAATATAGTTAAGAGAATGATGTTTTTAAGTGCGTAATACAGGTTTTTCATCATCAATAAAAAATGTTACAATTTGGTTTCACCCCCCTGCTTTGACCCTGTCACACACGCACGCACACACACACACACACGCACACACACACACACACACACACACACACACACACACACACACACACACACACACACACCTACACAACTCTCACCTAAAGGTCTTTATATTGTTCTCCTGTCTTTGTGTGTTTCTTCCTGCCTGGACACACAACTCTGTGTGAGGGCAGCAGCACACAGCACCACAGTCACCTGCAAGGGATTAAGACAGGGGAGGGGGGGGGGGGGTGTTGGGTTGTTTGTGTGTGTGTGTGTGTGTGTGTGTGTGTGTGTGTGTGTGTGTGTGTGTGTGTGTGTGTGTGTGTGTGTGTGTGTGTGTGTGTGTGTGTGTGTGTGTGTGTGTGTGTGTGTGTGTGTGTTAGACTGAGAGAGGGGGGGGGTGTTTGGGAGGTTATGGGGGGGTTGTATGTAGGATTAGTGATCCTCTCTGACACTGCCTCTGTGTGTACTCCATGCACCGCTGACCGAAAAGCGTTCCCTTTCACGTTGTGCGTCAGATCGTATCCGTGAGTGTCCACAGTGTCCCGTGAGGCCTGGTGTGTGAATTATGTTCTTTCAGGACAACCATAAATAGAAAAGACAAATCATGAAGGATAAGATATATTTATTGAATATAAAATTAGCAATATATTTATTATGGTTTGGCGATGAATTGGATCTGCTTTTAGGTACCCTGATAAAGCGCATTTTACAACCATAGGGACTCAGAATCCCCCCCATAGTACATAAACAGCAGATCCAAAAACAACAGGTGGTAGCATGGGGTGGTGGAGGGTGAGCAGCAATTTTAGCAACAGCAATGAACAGCAGCGCAGCAGCAGCAACAGTGTGTGTGCAGCAAAACAACAGAATGAGAAGTGCAACCTTCCAGCTTAAATAGAGCGGTCTGAGAATTAAATGAGTGTGAGTGGATGAGTGGATGTGTAGGTGGAGCTGATGTGGTCCAATAGGCCACCAACACAGCACTTAGGTTCCCTGAAAGAACTTGCTCTGAACATGTCTGTGACAGGCGCGACGCTCATTTGCGTCATTCAATTCATCTGAGTGATCCCTGTCAGTCAATAATAATGTGGGAGAACACTAACCTGACAGAGATCAGTAAGGATCACATTAATATGTCTGCTTACCCTACAAGTTCTTCCTTCACACAGCTGATTCACTCTTATAGACCAATTATTTGTTTACCAACATTGAGACTGGACGCACAGGTGATTGTTTCACGCAATCAATTCCCAACCTGTTGTTCGGGGTGCGCTGGTTTCAGCACACCGCAACCCCCTCTAACCTCTAACCCCAACCTCCTCTTGTGTGTTGGCTGGTGAGGCGCGTCCTAGCGAGACCTGATAGAATGGGTTTCATTGCGCGCATCATTTTAACACTTTCTGTACACTATTTTGAAAAAAATCATCCTCCTGGTATACAGTACCATAATACCTGATGATTATGTTTTAGGGGGGGGGGGGGGATCACTGAAAATCACGGCACACCGTCCGTGATTTCCCCCCCCCCTAAAACATAATCAT
>NW_028155854.1:187191-209691 GCF_963454915.1 Gymnoscopelus microlampas | reverse complement strand
ACAACTTCAACTGAGCCTGTGTGTGTGTGTGTGTGTGTGTGTGTGTGTGTGTGTGTGTGTGTGTGTGTGTGTGTGTGTGTGTGTGTGTGCGTGTGTGCGTGCGTGCGTGCGTGCGTGCGTGCGTGCGTGCGTGCGTGCGTGCGTGCGTGCGTGCGTGCGTGCGTGTGTGTGATGATAATGACAGGGTAGTGTACTTCTCATTTAGATTTCACCTTTTTCACCAAAGCTCACAGCTCTACCTGAGTGGCAGGGCCGGTTCTATTGTGGAAATATACCATGCATTCAAATTTTACCTTTTACGGTTTATGTGGCAGCTTTGTCCCGCACGCACGCACCACAGACACCACAGACCTCCACAGCCCCCTGTGTGTCTATGTCTACTTCCATCTCCTCTCAATGGGAACGGTTCTGGGATTGTCTTTGTCCAGTGGCCTTCTACCAGGTTTATTCAAACCCAATGAAGCTTTTCTATGTGAGGGACGCGTGTCTTAGGTGTGTGATTGTGTGTCTCTCTCTCGCTCTCTCTCGCTCTCTCTCTCTCTCTCTCTCTCTCTGTGTGTGTGTGTGTGTGTGTGTGTGTGTGTGTGTGTGTGTGTGTGTGTGTGTGTGTGTGTGTGTGTGTGTGTGTGTGTGTGTGTGTGTGTGTGTGTGTGTGTGTGTGTGTGTGTGTGTGTGTGTGTGTGTGTGTGTGTGTGTGTTCATGTGTATAGCTCTCAGTCTAACCATATGACTAATGATTCTTCAGTCTAATCTCTCTGGGCCTCTTCAGCCTCTGAGAAAGACGGAGAGAGAGAGAGAGAGAGAGAGAGAGAGAGAGAGAGAGAGAGAGAGAGAGAGAGAGAGAGTGAGATCCTTTACCTTTTGTCTGTCCCAAAATGAATAGTTATCATATTGTACAATCTTGATGAGTTTTGAGCGTATGCATATGCAAGCCTGGAAGCATGACACACGCACACATGCACACACGCACGCATGGATGGATGCACGCACTCACTCACTCACTCACTCACGCACGCACGCACGCACGCATACACAAAGGAGCAAATCATTTACACTTGAATAAGATCTATTGGCTTGACGTATAGATACAAAGGACAGGACAGTATTTCAGAGGAGATTCCCGGAAACCATCAAACATTGGTTTGACTGCACGCTTTACTGTGTGCGTGTGCGTGTGCGTGTGCGTGTGCGTGTGCGTGTGCGTGCGCGTGTGTGTGTGTGCGTCGGCTTTGACGAAAGGACTCAAGCAAGAGAGAATAATAATGATGAGCGATACTGGATAATACTGTCTTTCCCCTCAGCTGTCTGTGAGTCTGAGGAGTTGTAAACGGGGTATCAAACCAGCAACCCTGCCTTATTGCCTCTATCCTCACCTCTACCTCCTGATCACATGACTACTATACTTCTCTCTCTCTCTGAAATGAAGATAACATTTCATATCCACCCACTATACTAGGCTTATAGAGTACAGAAGTCCTGACGTCACTCGTTCATCCCCTGGATCGCGGAAGTCATTTCTCTATGGAGAATAACACTGGGTCATCTTAGAATCGTCTCATATAAGAATTGTGGTCCAAAAATAAACAAACTGTCTCTGGCGATATTGTCAGGGATGAGGTTCTATATCGTTTATGATAGTCAAACTGCCGGGGTCATTTGTTTATCTTTGGAACACAGTTCTTATTCGACGCGATATCAAACATGTCTATGGGAATTCAGAATGGGGGGAAAAAAACGCGACCCAGGTAGGATGCATAAATGACTTCAGACTTCGATGCTCTACACTGTATTTCATTGTTGTCGGGCAGAAACTTTTTATCTCCATATTCTAACTTGTTGTGTTTTTTTTCCGTAAATTATCACCCTACTTGATCATACTACAGTGTCAGACATAAGCATCAAAAGTAGCAGATCTACAAGCTCGAAACGCGGTGCGAAGCGACGAGTTTCGAGCTTGTAGATCTGCTACTTTTGCTATATTTTAAATGTGAAGTTAACAGTTTGATATATGAGGTTTCCACCCGATAGAGACGTGATGGAAGGTTCCCGGTTTGACTCCACCCCCCCCCCCCCCCCCCCTCCCCCCCCTCGGCTTTGTGTTTACGACGTGTCCTTGAGCAAGACACTTTTAACCGTCTAACTGCTGCCGATGAGCTGCTGTTGCATGGTTTCAATGTGTCAATGTTTGATCGATTGATTGAATGATTGAATATTGTATTAGACAGAAATGTAGAAACAGCACGAGTTAAACAGTTAAAAACACTTAAAAAGGATAAATCAAAAAACGTCCCTGCGGTATTGTTTCCATTGGGGTCCTAGGTATTCAATTCATCAACATATATAAAATAGCTAAAAGAATATTCAATTTCATTCGTGTGGGTGAATGTAATTCAAACTGTAAAGCACGTTGGTAAAACACACTATAATAAATGCACTATTTACCATTTTAGATATACAAGGATGAAAACCAAGGACATTCTTCTCTCAATACCTTTTCAGTCATCCATCGTCTTTTGTAAAAGCCTGTTTTTTGTTTTTATTTCAGCTGAATCAAAAACACCTGCAGACACTGTCATCACTTTATGCTCAATAAAGACAAAGTTGTATATGTATATATAATATGTATACATTATTTTTCAGGCAGATGTTTTTGATTATTGTATCTGTGTTCATACAAGAGCTCATCCAGGTGTGCATCAGTTAGTGTTTTTTTTCTTTTCTAGTTTTGGTTCTTTTGGTTTAGTTTTGGTTTAGTTTTAGTTATAACTACAATAACCTTGGCACGTGTCGGCTTCTTATATTTGGAGGGTGGGTTTAAGGACGTATGCATCCCAGTAGAGTTTTGGGTTCTTAAATATTGCCTCAGTGGGAGATTTTTTAATCACGATTAAAATGTGATGCAAGGATGATGTGATGCAACAGAGAGGCTGTCAGACAATCAATGAGCGACTCGTTACCTCATGTCTAATTTATGCTTTGTCGCATACAGCGTTGCGTGGCCAACCTACAAGTTCATCACGACGTGGTGATGCGGGTGCGATGCGTCATGAGCTTGTAGATCGGCTATAGTATTTTTTTTTAAATTATTTATCCCACGATTTTTGTAACCAATTTTTTCACCCAGTGCCAATTGCCTAAGCATGTAATCCTGGGCACTACTCTCCCTCTGCCAGCCTGGGGAGCCTTCTTATCACCTGACGGGGGGAGGTTCCCCGGTAGGACGTAGCTTCTTATCACCTGACAGGGGGGGAGGTTCCCTGGTAGGACGTAGCTTCTTATCACCTGACAGGGGGGGAGGTTCCCTGGTAGGACGTAGCTTCTTATCACCTGACAGGGGGGGAGGTTCCCCGGTAGGACGTAGCTTCTTATCACCTGACAGGGGGGGGAGGTTCCCCCGGTACGACGTAGCGCGTGGAAGGAACACGTTATTCCAACCAGTTCCTTTCCCCTCCATCAAGAACACGCCCCCAGCGCCCTTAGCGTCCCCGGCGGGAATCGAACCCCAGGACCTTCTAGCTATGAGGCGACAGCTAGACCGACTGCGCCACCGTGCCCCCCGGCTTTAGTTTTTAACCGTGCGCGACAAAGTATGAATGGAGCTTCAGTGTGTTGATCAGAGGGTGTGTTTTTAGGGGGGGGCTGCCTTTTTTAGTCAAGAGCAAATTATAGGTTCTCTATTGGTGAGAAAGGGAAGCTTGTAGTGTGTGTGTGTGTGTGTGTGTGTGTGTGTGTGTGTGTGTGTGTGTGTGTGTGTGTGTGTGTGTGTGTGTGTGTGTGTGTGTGTGTGTGTGTGTGTGTGTGTGTGTCTGTGTGCGTGTGCGTGCCATGCGTGAGTGGCAGGGGCCGCTATCAGTACCATCACACGTGGCTGCGTGTGTTAATGGAGAATGCCCCACGCTGCCACTGTCTTTGTTTGCCAAGGACATACATATGCATGAAGACGGGCTGTGTGTGCGCGTGCGTGCGTACGTACAGTGTGTGTGTGTGTGTGTGTGTGTGTGTGTGTGTGTGTGTGTGTGTGTGTGTGTGTGTGTGTGTGTGTGTGTGTGGGGAGGGGGGGGGGGGTTACTAATTACTAGATTCCTATCATGAATATGTATGGGTGCATCTTTTATTATGGGTTTGGCTTAAACACATCATAGAGGCGGACGAGTGGCAGAGGAAGGGGGGGCGGGCGGGGGGGGGGGGGGGTAGGGTATGGGGGCTGGAGAGAGGAGGGACCACACTTCATAGAAAGGAGAGAGAGAGAGAGAGAGAGAGAGAGCCTGGTTATATATACTGTACATATTGCATAAAAATAATCCTGGCTCATTCATTTCTCCCCCAATTTAAAATCTGTTAATTTAACTCTGTGAATTAACGTACAAATGGATAAATTAACACCCTGGAATTTACTGTGTGCAGCATTCAAAGGCAGTTCAAATAGATGAAAAATAAATTCTAATATTTGTTGCATTGCATATAGAGTTAGGATCCAGCTGTCATTTACCATTCTTATGAAATATTGTATCTCCCTCCCTCCTTCTCTTTGTCCTAGTCTGTCTGTCTGTCAGGCCGGCCGGCCTGCCTGCCTGCCTGTCTATCTGTCTGTCTGTCTGTCTGTCTGTCTGTCTGTCTGTCTGTCTGTCTGTCTGTTCTCTCTCTCCTTTTGTCATCCTCTCTTCCCTCTCTCTATCCTCCATACCTCCTGTCTTCTTTCATGAGACATAGTTCCACTGTATTCACATCAATGTCACTGACCTCTACCGTACTTCTTTACTTTAACAGTCAAATCCACTGTTTTCTATCTCCTCCATGTTACTGTAACTTTTAACTCTGTAGAAAGTGTAGAAATGCTGACCTGTGTTCATGGTCCATTTCTACACTTTATGAGTTAAAATGATTATCGTACAGTATATAGCCTGCTGTTCAACTTCTGGAAGATCCACCTGTTTTTTTTTATTGTGTCTTTGTCGGGTGGAAACCTCATTATGTTACTTTTTAGGATTCAAATAAAAAAACATCAAAAGTAGCAGATCTACAAGCTCGAAACGCGTCGCTTCGCGCCGCGTTTCGAGCTTGTAGATCTGCTACTTTTGATGTTTTTTTGTGTGACTCTGTAGTGTGATCAAATACAATTTTACGATTTCAATGTTGTCAATGCATCAACTCAACACAGTCAGGCTGTAACACGTTTTAGCTCAAACTCTGTGCATGTGTTCCTGTTCCTGTCCAGAGGCTCACAATGTACATGCATACAGGGATTCATACAGTACATTATCGCTCTTCACCTCTGCCTTCCCGCTCTCTCCTTCCCTCCCTCCCTCTCTCTCTCTCTCTCTCTCTCTCTCTCTCTCTCTCCCTCTCTCTCTCTCTCTCTCTCTCTCTCTCTCTCTCTCTCTCTCTCTCTCTCTCTCTCTCTCTTCACACAATAACACACAAATGGCCCCAGTCTAACCTAACACTCATGTGATCTGACATGTATACAAAATACCAGGCAATAAGTATTTGTCTGGCTTATATTTGCTTTTCCACATGGACAACCTCAATTACCACAGCCTGCTCCTCCTGTGTGTGTGAGAGAGAGAGAGAGAGAGAGAGAGAGAGAGAGAGAGAGAGAGAGAGAGAGAGAGAGAGAGAATAATATGCACGCATGTAGTGTGACCAGCAGGTGGGGGGAGAAAAGAATAAAACTTCTTTAGAATATAAGAGATTCAAGTTTCAAGCTTTTTGTATTGTTACATCTTTACATTATTCTAAAGCAGGGGTCTTCAACGTGTTTCCGCCCAAGGACCCCTAGCTGAAAGAGAGATGAAGCAGGGACCCCCACTACATACTGTATACAATTGTATTTTCATAGATTTAATTCTTTTAGATTTTAGCACCAAACCTCTTTGCCTAAAACATAGCAGATCTACAAGCTCACAATGCCTCGCAGTCGCACCCCTGTTCTAAAGTTATTGTAGGAGTGTCATGGCGCCCTTCACTGGAGACAAGGTAATTGCAGATCTTAACAAGGTGATTGACCTCAGCTGGAGGAGAAGGTCTGATTGGAACTACAGGAAACATGGGGGCTGTAGTCCATTGTAGTCCAGGAAGAACTGACATTCTGTACGATGATGTCACAGTTGCCAAAATCATGATCAAAAACACAAAACACAGTAGTCTGTGTGAAAGGGTTAATATTTTCTGTCCATGTATGAGTATTGGAAGAGACAGAGCATACTTGGTGATTACAAAGGGAATACATTGCAGACAATTACAGACAAATATATTTTGTTTTGTTTTGTTGAATATAGCCATTCATTGTCTGTTGTCAGGGTTCATTCCATAGGGGGCGCTGTGGGGAGAAAACAGCATCATTATGTAGTAAAAGTTCCAGGAAGTGAGGTACCAGGAACATCTATAAAAGCACCAGGAAGTGGGCCGGCCAGGGGTTCATTTTGGCCTGAAAGAGTGTTTGTTGTGGTGGCTTGACAGAGAGACTCTTTAAAGCTTACTCTGTAATCCAAATCATAACCTTAAACCATTGAATATTTTGGCCAATAAACTTTAAGACCTGAATAAGGGAAGCTTGGTCGAAATGAAGACATTCTGAGGATATTATGAAGCAGATTAAAGGAACACAAGAATCTCCAGGAGCCTCCTGACATGGTGAGAGGAATATATATTTTATTTCCATGCAATGCATTGCTATGTTCTTTTTGGACTTTGAGGATTACCAGATTTTTGGACAGATGGAAGATTGTCAGTGTTTGTTGGATATTACTGGATTACTTTGGATTATATTTCCATTGGAATCATTGGAGGAAGTTTTTAGAAACATTACTTTGATGTACTAAAGAAAGGACAAAGGGAAAGGGTTTGACATGTTTCTGTTCACTTGGTCAATGCACTGATTGATTATTTGAATTGAATGATGAATTTGTTTTTTATTAATTTAGGGTTATATACAATATTGCAAATTTTATTTCAAAAGAAAAAGTGTTTTGTGTACCTGCTGGTTCTGCTCCTGACCACTGGACTGCTCATTGTTATCAAGGTGCTGGGTCATCTTCTATGCATTATTTTATAAGGTCAGGAATGTGATAGATTTTAGCAAAACAATGTTTTTGATATTACTCCCTACATGTTTTGTCCAGTCATCACGCAAATCGGTACACATTATCTCTATGGTCATGTGATTGTCTGATTTTTTTCATATTCCATCCTGATTAGCAAATTCCAAACATTGCCATGACCCACAATAACCTACCTGACCTGACAGAGACCTCTGCTCTGAGGAGCACCTTTTCTAAGTTTGTAATGCACCCAATGGGTGCAAGTGGCATTTCTTTTGGGTCTGTGTTGTTTAGAGCAGTGGTTCTCAAACTTTGTCATGTCAAGGACCCCCAAATTGACACTTATTAGCCAGCGGACCCCCATTTGAAAAGATATGCCAAGGGCCCCCTTAACAGAAGATTTTTATGGCTCTAGCAGTGATATTCAACCATCTAAATTTCAAGGACCCCCAGTGTGACATGCATTATGCTACAGACCCCCATCTAATGACATTTCTATCTCTGGGACCCCAATTTATATTATGCAAATCGATGTAAATTTAACTCTGAGAGTGTACAAATGGAACCAAATGGACCCGTTAGGGTCCATTTGGTTCCATTTGTACACTCTCTGAGTTACAGACCCATAAGGGTGCATTTGGTTCCTAACTACCATTTAGCTGGGTACCCCCTGGAACTCCCTCAAGGACCCCTGGGGGTCCCCGGACCCCACTTTGAGAACCACTGGTTTAGAGCCACCTCAATGTGTGATTACAATTTGGGCCAGATCCATTCAGTTCATGATTTCTTTGCATTTCTTTGCATTATCCTGTCAGTGATTCTTAAACCTTTTCATGTCAAGGACCCCCAAATTGATATGTATTTGGCCGTTGGACCCCCATCTGAAACAGTTTTGTACCAGGGATTTATGTTAGTGATTTAATTGATTCATTATGTAATTCATACTGACATACTTTCAATAGATGCTATCTATATTATATGCAGATATCGATCTTTGCAATTTGGGGATTTTTCTCTTCGACTTGTAAACATGTAGAAATAGATCTCAGGTATAATCCAACAATTGTTCATTGAAGTTTACTGCATCAGATTAATGCTCACAAACACATATGAAACGGTGATAATCGGCTGGTTGTTTAGAACCGGGCACAAGAGCCACTGGGAGGCCTAGCTGGGTTGTACGGCCAGCTAGTAGTACTGATTTTCTGGAGCAGCTCCTCGTCCTTGGGGTCTGTGATCTGTGTTTAACTGGCTGGTAAGGTGATTAATCCGTCTGGTATTGATGCTGGTTACTCTGGAAGGGTTTAAGGCTGATTCGAGTGTCGGTGGAGAAAGAGTACTTTCAACCATGATGTACAGCGTCTTTTATCCTGCTGTGGGTAGCCCCTGACATCACTGCGGTGATGTCAGATAGTGTCAGATAGTGTCAGACATCTCCTCATAAGGAGCTGCCTATGTCAGTTATGCCCAAATATGGGACCAGGACGTCAGTCCTGGACGTGATGGTTATCTCCATATGTGGAGTTTCTGGGAAGGGTTCGCTGATGTCATACTCCGTACCTATGACACGTCTTCGGTCTCTATGACGACTTCGTAGGTCGGTCGTCTCCATTTATGGGAATATCCATATATAGGCCAGTGCTGGCCAGTATGCCCTGAACGTTCGTAACAATATATGTTAACCCTTTAAGACCGGGAAAGCATCATTTGTGTAATTTTAAGATTTCTTTGGCTATTCAAAAATAGCAGATATACAAGCTCATAGCGTGAGCTTGTAGATCTGCTATTTTTGGGAAAAAATAATTGAAAATGTGTGCAAATCTTTGAATATATATATACATTTTTTACTCAAATCTTTGCTTCTGGGGGGTCCCTGGAACAAAATATTTTGAGATGGGGGTCCACGGCCAAATACATATAATTTCGGGGGTCCTTGACATGAAAAAAGTTTGAGTTTAATGGCAACATAAGTTTTTTCAAAAAACTGTTAGGATTTAGAAGACATTTGTAGAATCCCCCCGAAGCAAAGATTTGAGTTAAAAATGTTGTCTTTTAGAAAAATAAGATTTGCACACATTTTCACGATAAAAAAAGAGAGATAGCAGATCTACAAGCTATGAGCTTGTAGATCTGCCATTTTTGAATATCCCAAGAAATCTTAAAATGACACAGATGTGTTCTCGGTCTTAAAGGGTTAATTGTTGATCTGCTATTGTGGATCGGCGTTGTGAGCTTTGTGGATCACCTGAGGGGTCCTTGGCCTGAAAAACGTTGAAGACCCCTGCTATACACCTTACAAAGCAAACGCTTAGATGTGTGTGTGTGTGTGCGTGCGTGCGTGCGTGCGTGCGTGCGTGCGTGCGTGCGTGCGTGCGTGTGTGTGCACACACATCATCTATAGCAGGTGACATCTGTGTGTCCCACCTATTGCAATGAGCCTGCCGTCTCTCTCTCTCTCTCTCTCTCTCTCTCTCTCTCTCTCTCTCTCTCTCTCTCTCTCTCTTGTATCTGTTCCTCTCTCTCCCTTCATCCCTCCTGTCCTTTCCATCCTGAAATCACACAAGGAAGATTTAGAAAGGAAAGGACATACTACATCCGTTCTCTAGATATATGACGTGACACTCACGGGTGGCAAAATCGCACCGGAAGTTCGATGAATAACATTGCAGTGGATGGAGCCGGCTGGAGCAGCTCATGAACAAACATTATTTGTGAATGATTGAGACCATTGTGAAATAATCGCTTCAGGAAAATAAAAGAAAACATATCACACATTTGTTTCTGCTGTCTTGTTTTTCCATTTACACTCTACATCATTTTATGTAGGTATCCAAAGAGCAGAGAGAGAGTAATCTCTCATAGAACAAACAGCAGAGGTCGCTGTTTTTCATTTTCAGTTGGGTCTGGCTACGCGTAACTTCTGGGAACTCAGATTAGGCTACGCGAGACTACAGAGAGAGTAAAATTCTCACTGGGCAGCCCCCAACTCCCAGGTGTTCATAGATTGATTGACAGGCATTGATTGACAGCTGTCTGCCAATCAATCAGTCAACACCTAATCACAGCTAATACATTTTCAGTAGGAGTTTATGTAATTTCAGTAGGAGAGTAGGAGTTTCACAAGCAACAAAGTAAGTTGTCCTATTGGTAATTGTGTTATGGAAATGTTTGTAAATACATATGAAATTAATTTAAAGGACTGACCTGCAGTGGCAACTATAAGCACATTTACTAAGGTCAATTCATTGTTGAATTGAAAAACAGCGACCTCTGCTGTTTGTTCTATGAGAGATTACTCTCTCTCTGCTCTTTGGATACCTACATAAAATGATGTAGAGTGTAAATGGAAAAACAAGACAGCAGAAACAAATGTGTGATATGTTTTCTTTTATTTTCCTGAAGCGATTATTTCACAATGGTCTCAATCATTCACAAATAATGTTTGTTCATGAGCTGCTCCAGCCGGCTCCATCCACTGCAATGTTATTCATCGAACTTCCGGTGCGATTTTGCCACCCGTGAGTGTCACGTCATATATCTAGAGAACGGATGTAGTATGTCCTTTCCTTTCTAAATCTTCCTTGAAATCACACAGTGTGTAGAAGCCTATGAAAGCCCCTATATCTCCCTGACCCCCCCCCCCCCTCCCCACTCCACCAGTATCCTCTAACAATAGCCTGGCCATCAGAGGAAAGCGGCAGAATGGTCACTGTTGTCGGGCAGTAAAACATGTATCTAAAAATGTCAGATCAGATACATGTTTGTTTTTTCTTGTAAATTGACGCCTTGCTTCATCACAAAAAAAGTAGTGAAATTAGCACAAGATAATGTAGATCGTGTTTGTTCACTATTTTTTAATATGTTTTTAACCCATTGAGACCTGAAGCTGATTCTATGTCTCATGTCTATGTCTGACATGTCTATGTCTGATGTCTCCTAAATCTCAACAGTTTTCTGAAAAACGTATGTTTCTATATCAAGTGGTGCTCAATCTTTTTCATGTCAAGGACCCCCAAAATGATATATGTTTGGCCGCGTACCCCCATCAAAATATGTTGTTCCAGGGACCCCCCAGAAGCAAATATTTGAGTTAAAAAATGTTCGCTTTAAAAATATATATATTCAAAGATTTGCACACATTTTCACACATTTTCAAAAATAGCAGATCTACAAGCTCATAGCGCGGCACTCGGTGCCGCACTATGAGCTTGTAGATCTGCTATTTTTAAATAGCCCAAAGTGTAAAATAATGCTTTTTAGCTCAAATCTGAAAATGACACAGTTCCAGGTCTGATCTGAGTGGTTTTGGGACTTGCCAGGTTTCCACCTGACAGAGAGGACATGGACAGGTTTTTTTCTTCCTTTAAATGAGAGAGGAGAGAATGTCAACTGTCAGTCTGTAGGCTGGAATCAGTGAGAGCCATCGCTATTCTACACTCTCCTGAGAGGAGGGGGGGGGGGGGGGGGGGTGGTACGGGGGGGGCGGGTTTATAGGATGCGTTCACACATTATAGGAGGAACGCCAGAGAGAGAGAGAGAGATTATTTGCCGGAAGCACACCTCCTCCAAGTCACTTTACACTCTGTCTCTCTCTCTCTCTCTCTCTCTCCCCCCGTCTCCCCCCCCCCCAGTCTGTCTGTCTGTCTTTCCTGTCTCTCTCTCTCTCTCTCTCTCTGTCTCCCTCTCTCTCTCTCTCTGTCTCCCTCTCTCTCTCTGTCTCCCCAAATGTAATCATTGTCATTGCAACCGAGAGAGAGAGAGTCTTGCAGAGCTGGAACTGTATGCTGATGGAGAGAGAGAGAGAGAGAGAGAGAAAGAGACGCACACGCACACACACGCACACAGAGACAGACAGAGAGAGATGCTGAGAGTTGTTGGATGTTGACAGTGTGCATGGGTTATATTATTAGCAAACACACATCATATTGTAGGATCCTATAGCACTGGGTGAGGTTGAGGGGTCAAAGTATGCTGGAGGAGAAGAGGAGAAGAGAGGGGAGGAGAAGTGGAGAGGAGAGGAATAAGAGGAAAGGAGAGGAAGAGGAAGAGAGGCGTCAGAGTTTTGTAGAGAGCTGTTGAGATAAATCAGAATGTTTACCTTGTGAACGAACAAAGTGTTCCGCTGGCAGCAGAGCTCTGTGCTGTCCGTTTCCTCTAAGACTGTTTTTACTGTGTGTGTGTGTGTGTGTGCGCGTGTGTGTGTGTGTGTGTGTGTGTGTGTGTGTGTGTGTGTGTGTGTGTGTGTGTGTGTGTGTGTGTGTGTGTGTGTGTGTGTGTGTGTGTGTGTGTGTGTGTGTGTGTGTGTGTGTGTGTGTGTGTGTGTGTGCGTGCGTGCGTGCGTGCGTGCGTGCGTGCGTGCGTGCGTGCGTGCGTGCGTGCGTGTGTGCGTGCGTTTGTGTGTTGAGCTATAGTGTCAATTCCTGTACTTGTGTTACTTGAAAAGCTGAGCAGCCTAATATTTGGATGGTTTTCATAGAACAGTGTTTCAGCGTTTTCACAGTTCATCGTGAACACTGGTCTGTTGATGCTGTGACCTTTGACCTCTGTGACTGACAATGTCAACGGCCTCTCACATTTCAACGTTAGAGCCGTATAGGACTTCTGTGTCTGTGTGTGTGTGTGTGTGTGTGTGTGTGTGTGCGTGTGTGTGTTGGGGGCGCGCACACACGTCTCAGATTCAGACTGAGAATCTGTTTATCGTATTTTCACCGTCTGTGTTCTCTATCCTGATTGGTTGCGTTTTCTGTTTGATAAAGAGCTGGAGAGACACAGTGACCCCTGTATTCTGAAACTGTATCCTGCATCCTGCAAAACGTGCCGCAGTGCGACGCGTTTTGAGCTTGTAGATCTGCTATTTTTGCTATTTTTTTAATTGGAATCCAGATTTTTTTGTGCAATTTTTTTTTTGGATCCTGAAAAGTAGGGATGTCCGATATTATCGGTTATCGGTAAAAAAGCCAATATCGGACAACCCTACTGAAAAGTTATTTTTTTATTTGATTTCAAATGTATTTAGTTATACTTATGTTAACTTTATGAACTTAAATACAAATACATTGGATATAAAAAAGACAATAGAATTGTAACACTAGTCATTAAGCTACTACTATAGACTGAAGTAATTAAAGCGGGTCATGTTTTCATGTTTGGAATTGTAAACAGCTGAAATCAATAATATATCACTATTCTGATATTAACCTGCGGGCCGCATTAAGTGAAGGTGGGGGCCGCTTGTGGCCCCCGGGCCGCCAGTTGCCCATGTATGCTCTATAGCAATGAGTACTATCAGAATTTATATTTATATTTTTTTACAAAAGTAGCAGATCTACAAGTACAGTAGCAGATCTACAAGTTCAAACAAGTACAAATTACTTAAATACAAATAGTAAATAGAAGTACAAATTGTGACCTTGAATATCTGCTATTTTTGCGACTTCTTCCCAACACTGTTATGTGACAAGTATAACAAAATGACCAATAGCATTCTTTTGTGGATAAAAAACTGTTTCCTGACGATATGATATTGTACAGACTATTTAGAAATATAGCAGTCATTTTGCAGGGGTTCTACAACACAACCAACAGCATTGTATACAATGCATTAGATATTGCATATCGTTGTCCAAACCCACCTGTTACTGTTCAGGATTCAAATGCAAAGATAGCAACAAATAGCAGATACCGTATACGAGCTTGAGCTTGTAGATCTAGTTAGTTTTGTTACTTTTACTTAAACACTGTAGTGTGGCAAAGTTTGGAACATATCTAGACAGACAGTCATAGATGTAGGAAGGTGCCAGAGCATTTAGAGCTTTATAAACAAGTAAAATCATTTTTAAATCAATCCTAAAAACAACTGGGAGCCAGTGTAGTGAAGCTAGAGCTGGAGTGATATGTTCTCTCATCTTAGTTTTGGTTAAAACTCTGGCCGCCGCATTTTGAACAAGTTGTAATGTGTCCGTTGTTTTCTTTGGCAGGCCAGAGTAGAGTGCATGGCAGTAATCAAGCCGAGAGAAAACAAAAGCGTGGATCAACGTTATGGAACATGTTGTATAGACCAGGGGTCTTCAACAGGGGGTCCGGGACCCCTAGGGGGTCCTCAGAGTTACCACAGGGGGTCCGCCAAATCTTTGTGTGAGATGATTTTTCTATTAACCTTAACCACTTGAACCCTAGCATCCCTTTTCTGAGGAGAACTTTATCCAAAAATAGCAAATCGTGATTCACATTTGAGCAAGAATCGTGCAGCACTAAAAGCTTCTTCCATTTGACGGTGTCAGGTTAGTACAGCAGGTGTAGAGGGGGGAAAAAGAGCAGACCAAGTAAACAAAAAAAGTTGAAACTGAAACACAATGTTATACAATATGGAGGTCCCTGCTTCATCTCTCTCTCAGCTAGGGAGGCCTTGGGCTGAAAACGTTGAAGACCCCTGAAGTAGGGTATTAATTTACAAAAAAACACAAAACGTTAAAATATAGAGATAAGAGGTTTCTGCCCGACAACAACGACTTGGAGTGATTTGTGTCTTTGTGGAGTGATATTTTTATTGAAGGATATTGCACAAACCCACATTGATACATCAAAACAATCTTTTTTATATTCAACACTTTCTTTATTAGTTTTTCAACAGATTAAAGAGAAGAAACAATCACATCAACATAAAGTATAAACACGACAAAACAAGATAAAAATCACAGCACAAAAAACAAAAACTAAACGCCGTCGCGGTAACCCATAAAAATAGTTGTATTTTGTTGTGGATGTTAAGAGAAGTTTTATTTTGCAAACATCGTTATTTAAAATGTGTTTTTATTGAGTGAACCCGTTTGGCTGCTTTTAGATTTTTTGAGGAAGAAAAAAACGACTTTATTAGGAAAAGCAAGTAAGCAATACAATGCTAAAAACTATCCCTTTAACCCATTAAGACCTGGAACTGTGTCATTTTTAGATTTGAGCTAAAAAGCATTATTTTACACTTTGGGCTATTCAAAAATAGCAGATCTACAAGCTCATAGCGCGGCACCGAGTGCCGCGCTATGAGCTTGTAGATCTGCTATTTTTGAAAAATCGTGAAAATGTGTGCAAATCTTCTGAATATATATATTTTTAAAGCGAACATTTTTAACTCAAATCTTTGCTTCTGGGGGGTCCCTGGAACAAAATATTTTGATGGCGGTCCGCGGCCAAAAACATATCATTTTGGGGGTCCTTGACATGAAAAAGATTGAGCACCACTGATATAGAAACATAGGTTTTTCAGAAAACTGTTGAGATTTAGGAGACACGTAGAATCGGCTTCAGGTCTCAATGGGTTGACTTGTGGCGGTTAGCAATTTGCAATTTCCCACATTCCGTGCAAAAGTTTTGCAGGGAATGTGTGCCAGTCACCCGGGCACATGATGCCAGTCACCTGGGCACACCTGGTGTCTCAGCCAGTTAGTCCACAGACCATAATTATGCCTGTGAGTGCAAGTACCCGAGTTTGAATCCGACTCCCGTCATGTCTTTGCCTGTCTGCCCTCTCTCTGCCCTTTGGTCTCTCTCTACACGCTCCTATCTGAAATCAAATAAGCATGAAACACCAAAAATACAAAATAAACCTTTTAAAAGAAGGAAAATAAAGGGTGGCAGATGTGAGAGCTGGCGACCTTGCGTTCCCGCTATTTAATAAAACCATAATGTTTGCCTCGAGACGCCTTGTTTGGGTTCAGAGTCTCTCTCCACCGCCATGTCAACAAGTTCCTGGTTGAAGAGGCAGAGGCTCATAAAGGCTCTGGAACAAACACACCACTGCTCTTATTAACTTTCACAGACACAACAGCAGCGGCAGCAAAACAAATGAAAAACAATGGCACACGCACACCAATGTGTCTGGCCCCTGCATGTGTACACACAGACACACACACACACACACACACACACACACACACACACACACACACACACACACACACACACACACACACACACACACACACACACACACACACACACACACACACACACACACACACACACACAGAACAAAAACAAAACCGGGTACACATCGGTTAACCACTCAGGCTCTATATACTTCATAATAAGACAAATAGTTGTGACCTCGTAAATCTATTTTCGCTATTTTTGAAAAAATGTTGAAACAAAAAAAATGCTTCATTTTTTTCCTATGAGCCCAAAATAGAGAGACCAGGGTTAATGTGTTTAAATGATTAAAGCAGAGAGAGGAGAGGAGAAGCTCCAGCTCCAGCTGATAAACCTAACTTTATCCAAACTTCCAAAACACACACGGCCAGTGGAATGATACCATACCACCTCTACACAGCACTGTGTGTGCGCGTGTGTGTGTGTGTGTGTGTGTGTGTGTGTGTGTGTGTGTGTGTGTGTGTGTGTGTGCGTGCGTGTGTGCGTGCGTGCGTGCGTGCGTGCGTGTGTGTGTGTGTGTGTGTGTGTGTGTGTGTGTGTGTGTGTGTGTGTGTGTGTGTGTGTGTGTGTGTGTGTGTGTGTGTGTGTGTGCACTCTAAATCAGTGGTGTCCAGGGGGTCCTCAGCTAAGGTAGTTAACATAGCATCATCCCAATCATTTTAACCACTTATATAACCATTTATATGTTGGCTATGAAACGGATAGTTCACCCAAAAAATTACTTATTTTCTATGAATTACACCCCATGAAACCTTGAATTTATGGAGATTTTTTTTTGTTTTTGTCGCATTCCTAAGCCAATGATTTGATGACGTGGAAAGATGCTAATCGAAGTGTCAACTTTGCCACTCCTTCTCGGGGAACAGTCAGAAAGAATGTACAGTTTTAGCTGCAGAATATGTCACTTCCTGTCACAAGAAAAGGGACGACCAGTAGGTCACAGATATATACCATGTTTTTACTTACCGCACCATCTCCTTTATTCACATCTCCTTTATTCATGTCATTTCATTGATTTTATATTGTTTAGTTGTTTGTTGTTTCAAACAACAAAACTATAATTGTGCCTTGGCAACACATGTCAAATTTCATGCCAATAAAGCCTGTTGAATTGAATTGAATTAAGAGACACTCAGACACACAGAGAGAGAGAGAGATTCAGACAGACACTCAGACACTCAGACAGACAGACAGACAGGCAGACAGACAGACAGACAGACACTCACACAGACAGACAGACAGACACTCACACAGACAGACAGACAGACAGATCCCACTGAGCCGTCTGTCTGTCCAGTGTGAGTAGAGCGGTAGAGGGATGATAGTCTCACTTATTATCTGTAATGTATCAGAGTTAATCACAGCCTGGGCCTTCCTCCTCCGTCCTCATCTCATCCCCCTGGGCTCTGGGCTCAGCAGGACCGCTGGAGACCGCAGCAAATTGGAAAAGTATCAGTGGACCAGGAGGAGGTTTAGAGAGAGACATGGAGGAGATGGACAGACCTGGGGGGGGGGGGGGCAGGGGGGGGGGGGGGAGAGAAGGAATGGGAGGAGATAAACCTGTTAATTTTTCATGGCCAGCCGGTCCTAATCGCACCGCTCAGCGCCCTGAGAGCCTTTAGTGTCGGCTGGTGTGTGTGTGTGTGTGTGTGTGTGTGTGTGTGTGTGTGTGTGTGTGTGTGTGTGTGTGTGTGTGTGTGTGTGAAGGAGAGATGGATTGAGCTTCATTACCAAGACATAGGAGACCGCACCCCCACCCCGACTTCTCTCTCTATCACACACACACACACACACACACACACACACACACCCTTGCGTCTCCCGAGTGTCGTCGTCCCCTCCTCCCCCACGCCTGAGTGCCCAAAGTTATAATAGTAACTATCATAAAGGCCCATTATCCTCCGATAGGAGAGACTGTACTTTCTTTTTCTTAAGGCTATAAAAACACTCCAACTTCATTTCATTTATTCTCCATCTCCATATATGGACATGCAGATAGGAGCAGGAAGAGGAAATGAGGGAAAGTGCGGAGCAGAGCGAGAAGTGAAGTGATGGTAAAGTGTCAATCAGAGCAATGTCGTGAAATGGAGAAAAGAGCGTAAAGTTGTGTTTCTTTTTTTGAAGTTATACCACTGTGACAATGTGATGAGCAAGGAGGGGGGGGGGGGGTCGGATGGGGGGCAACGTGGAGAACAGGGCAACAATGAGAGAGAGAGTGCCAGAGGACGTCTTCATACAAAAGTAAAAACTAGTTTGCAAAGCCACTGCACTTTTTTTCTTTTTTTTTAACCCATTCAATCTGGGAACACATCTGTGTCATTTTAGATTTTAGCCATAGCCATTATTTTATACTTTGGCTATTCAAAAATAGCAGATATACAAGCTCGTATTTTTTTTTTTAAGTCTATGAATATTTGTGCAAATCTTTTAATTAATATATATTTATTTTTAACTGCCCTGAGACCAGCATGGAGAAACTGCACTCAGAGCAGCAAATTAATGTTGTTGTTGTATGTATATCATTTAAACAAAAATATTTTATATATATATATATAATATATTATAGAGTTACAAATGTTCGCTTAAAAAATATATTCAAAGATTTGCACGAATGTTCACGATTTTTCAAAAATAGCCGATCTACAAGCTCATAGCGACACGCTATGAGCTTATTTCATACTTTGGCTATTTTTTAATAGCCAAAGTATAAAATATGGATAAAGTGGTTACACATAATGTGTTTGAATGGGTTAAGATATTTGTGTGGCTTTTTAGCCTTTATCTATAGTGTTACAGAAGGTAGAGACAGACAGGAAACAGGGGGAGAGCGACGGGGAGAGACATGCAGCAAAGCTCGTCGGGAACGGGACTCGAACCCCGGGATGGGCTGTCAGGCTAATTTGAAGCCTAGATGCCCGGGCCACTGCGCCAGCCACCGGTCCGTCACTGCATTTTTACTATGCTGAATCTTTGGCTTACAATTAGGGAGAGAATCAGGTTAGGATTAGCTCTGGTCCATAGCGTTAGGAGGAGTTCTCCTTAACGCTATGTGACTCTTCAGGCATTCTTTTCATACCACCGGTAGCACAGTGTCTCGACTTTAGTGAAAAATAAGGAGGAACACACTTTTTCTTCTCACCAACACAAAAGACGTGGTGAAATGAAAAATATGTTTTTCACACTTTTAGAACATATCCGTGGTCGTGATGAAGGACTCTGTCTATTTAGCTACGTTGGTCACAGTGACCTTATGTGTATTGTATCACTTGATTGATAATTGTGTTCAGCCTAGAGAGAGGGACTGGCACAGGGCCAGGTGTGTTCAATTCAATTAAGCCCAGGTGTGTTGATTAGTGGGTCTGTAGTTTAGCATGCTATGTTCGCAGCTTTCGATGAGTGAAGAGCTATTCTCTGTGTGACATTACTCTTTGTTTTGAGCGACGATACGTTACCTTTTATTATTTGCAATTTGGGACTGAGTTTTTTTTTTTTACAGATTTCTGGTTTTATAATAAACACCCTCAAAGAGAAGATAAGCCTTTCTGTATTTTTACCAATGCACCACAGTGGTCACAACTTCCCAACCAGCTAAACTAACTATCTTACACTACATAGACCCCTTAACAGACGACGTCATACTGGCTGCGTGCAGCCAGTATGCGCGCAACGAAACCCATTATATCAGGTCTCGTTAGGACGCGTCTCACTAGCCAACACACACAAGAGGGGGTTGGGGTGTGCTGAAACCAGTGCACCCCGAAACAGGTTGGGAATTGATTGCGTGAAACAATCACCTGTGCGTCCAGGCTCAATGTTAGTAAACAAATAATTGGTCTATTGGTCATAATATGCAGGGACGTGCACAGATAGACTCTAGGTGGTGCTAGAGCACCTGCCCTTTGCCCTCTTGACCAGAAGTGCCCTTTTGAAAAAAAAAAAAAATACGTGTTTACAGCAGGGGTCTTCAACAGGGGGTCCGAGACCCCTAGGGGGTCCTCAGAGTTACTACAGGGGGTCCGCCAAATCTTTATGTGATATGATTTTTCTTTTTACCATAACCACTCGAAACCTAGCATCCCTTTTCTGAGGAGAACTTTAGCCAAAAATAGCAGATCTACAAGCTCACAACGGCTCGCGCTGCGAGGCGTTGTGGGCTTGTAGATCGTCTATTTTTGGCAAAGAGGTATAGAGGGAAAAAAGAGCAGACCAAGTAAACAAAAAAAAGTATAATTTACTTGAGCACCTGCACCTCAAAATATCTGTGCACGCCACTGCTGGACATGCCTAACAATAGATTATTTTTATTCTTATATCAAAAGTCACAAAAAAAGCCAATCTTAATTACTGTCAAATGAAAACGTACTGCGTGATCACATAGACAAATTCATCTTGATTTCATTCACCTGTGTGATTCCCATAGCTCACGTTCCTCCAAACACACCTGATTTTAATTACAGAGCTACTCCGTTTTAGTTACTCCAGTGCGCCACCTACAGATCTTGTGAATAGAACAGCTCCATTGAGCAGAGCTACAGGTTAGGTTAGGACACGTTGTGGGCTTTGGGCTGGCGGTTAAAAATGGCCAAAGATATTGTAGAAAATGGCATTCATAAAACCACTGTCCAAAAATGTTGATGTCCTCACAAGTGTAGTAATGCAAACGTGTGTGTGTGTGTGTGTGTGTGTGTGTGTGTGTGTGTGTGTGTGCACGCTGAAAGGCTTGCTGGAGCACTATCATGTCGGTGACATAAAATACCTGGCACTGTATAAACAATATTGTTCTAGAACATGAACTCCATTTCTCACACACACACACACACACACACACACACACACACACACACACACACACACGCACACGCACACGCACAGACACATGTTGGGCAGGTTAATAATGACCATAACCCCCCCCCCCAAAACACACACACACACACACACACACACACACACACACACACACACACACACACACACACACACACACACACACACACACACACACACACACACACACACACACACACACACAGTGTGGCAGTCTATGTCCATGTAAGGGTAAAAGCAGTGTGTTGTGTTTACGTTAAAACACAGCTTGTCTGAGTGGCTTCATGAGCCCACAGCCTGAGAGGGCATGCTTCTTTAACAAGCTTTTAAACACACACACACACACACACACACACACGCACACGCACACTCGTCTGTTTGAAGGTATCGTCCATGATTGTAAACATGTTTGCAAAACATCATAACTTACTTTCATCCACTTTCAACCTGGCATAGCTATTGTGGGCATTTCAAAGCGGTAAAAAAACATTCAAACATTATGTGTGTGTGTGTGTGTGTGTGTGTGTGTGTGTGTGTGTGTGTGTGTGTGTGTGTGTGTGTGTGTGTGTGTGTGTGTGTGTGTGTGTGTGTGTGTGTGTGTGTGTGTGTGTGTGTGTGTGTGTGTGTGCGTGCGTGCGTGCGTGCGTGCGTGCCTGATGTGTGTGTAGTGCGTGCGGGTGTCAGCGTTTCATCGCTGTCGGGCAGAAACCTCTTATGTCCATATTTTAACTTTTTGCAGGGAGGTTTCCTCATTGGCTGGTCTCTCAGACAAGATGCACTAATTTTCTTTACATTGGCAGCCACCCTGTAAATGACATTTAAATGTCAGTCTTGTTGTTTTGTTGTCATGAATGAACACTTGTTCATACTACAGCGTCACACAAAGGCTTCAGAAGCTTATGCTTTTGATGTTTTTGAATTTGAATCCTGAAAAGTAACATTTTTGGACATAATTAGATGTAAGACGGGGGAGGGGGGGTATACCATTGTTTTAGACATTCAGTGTGACATCATCCTGTGCTTCTGCTCTTGGATTGAGCTGTATGTGAACACTAACACCTGTCCATCGTGGGTATACAGACAGACAGACAGACAGACAGACAGACAGACAGACAGACAGACAGTACTAACATTATGTTGTCCTCCAGCAGAGGACCCGTAGGACAGATAGCAGAGCGTTAATCACGTGGATTAGACTGAAGCTCTGGTTGCTGGCTGGCTCTCTCTACACCCATCCTGTTTCCCTCTGGTCTGCTATATTGGATTTCCTCATTACAAGCACTTGCCTCTCTCTCTCTCTCTCTCTCTCTCACTCCTCGTTCCTTTGGGAGGTGTGTGTGTGTGTGTGTGTGTGTGTGTGTGTGTGTGTGTGTGTGTGTGTGTGTGTGTGTGTGTGTGTGTGTGTGTGTGTGTGTGTGTGTGTGTGTGCGTGCGGGTCAGAAAGGCAGCGGTTGCTCTGTGAAAGCCTATAAACATCTGCGCTCCCTTTTAAGGGATTGTTTAGAGTGACGGAACGGCAAAATAAACCTTCTCAAGGAGGCCAGCGCTCCTCACTGACAGAGAGATCTGCGCCACCAGAGTGTGTGTGTGTGTGTGTGTGTGTGTGTGTGTGTGTGTGTGTGTGTGTGTGTGTGTGTGTGTGTGTGTGTGTGTGTGTGTGTGTGTGTGTGTGTGTGTGTGTGTGTGTGTGTGTGTGTGTGTGCGCGTGTGTGTG